>NW_006929032.1:0-4383 GCF_000298275.1 Orycteropus afer afer
AGCTGCCATCTAGATGCAACAGTGGGTCTCTCCTCATCCAGAGCAAAGAAGAATGAAGAAAACCAAAAATCATGGAAACAATTAGTCCTAGTGACTGGTACACCATCCGATCTGCAGCCTATATGACTGTGAGACCAGAAGAACTAGATGGTACCTGGCTACCACTGTCACCCACTTGGAAGGGGATCTATGTAGGAAATCCTTGATAGAGAGGGAGAGCAGTATGGAACAAAACTCAAAATCATTTGGAGCAAAATAAAAGGGGGGGGGGGGACCAGGTTTGCTGGTCTGATAGAACCTGGTGCAACCACTGAGCCCCTAGCTGCTCTTCAGGTCTGGAATTAAACCCACACCTGTAGTTTCCAGCCAAACAAAATACAGGCATATGAGCTGAACATTTACCTCAGGTAGATACACTCCTTGGGGAGAACAATCATGAGAGAAAGAAGGGCTGCTTATGCACAAGGAGACAGCTCAGGGGGCAGGAGTCCATGGAGGGATGGACACTGGGAAGAGGTAGCTATGGGGAGAAAGTGGGAGGGGAGCTGTTGCATTGTGGTAAACTGTTATCAATGTCATGAGACAAAGTGTATGTGAACTGCTGTATGGAAAGTGAATTTGCTCTGTAAATCTTCACCCAAATAACAATAAAAAAAAAGAAAAGAAAAAAATAAAGAAATAAGAAAGATGAAAGAAAAGAAAAAAATAAAGAAATAAAAATAAAGAAAAAGTAAGATACTCTGAAAAAAAAAAAAAAAAGAATTTATACCCAGTAAAGCTATCATCTATGGAGGGTAGAATAAATGTGTTTTCTGACATTCAAGTTCTCAAAAATTTACATATCATGGACCACCAAAGTGCTTTACCAAATCAAAAATATAAAACAAATTGTCTCTTCCCATCCAGAGCAAAGAGGAGTGAAGAAAACCAGACTCAAGATAGCAATTAGTCCCAAGGTCTAATGGACCACATGAATCATAAGCCTATATGACCCTGAAACCATTGAACTAGATGGTGTCCAGCTACTCCTACTGCTGGCTGCTCTGATTAAGATCACATCAGAGGGTCCTAGGCAGAACAGGAGAAAAATGTAGAACAAAAAAATCAAATTCACAAAAAAGACCAAACAATAGATAAGCCTTTAAAATAAATAATAACTCTGGAGAGGAACATGTTCCTTAGAACAATCAATTATACTAGATCAAAAGGACAACATTTACCCAAAAGCAAACATGAGAAGGCAGGAAGGGGTAGAAAATTCAGTCACAAGGAAATGGGGACCCCAGAGTGGATATGGGGAGAGCACTGACACATTGTCGGGAATGCAATCAATGTCATAAACCCTTTATGTACAAACTATCGAATGGGAAACTAAACTGCTCTGTGAAATTTCACTTAAAGCCCAACAACAGAAAAAATTTTAACGAGAGGATATAAAACAGAGAGGAAGATGTGGGATCCAAAAAACAGGGAGTTTCATAAGGAGAGAGGTGAAGGGATCTTCATGTTGAAGAGGGAGAAAGGTCCCAGGAGACAGCTGTGTAGTACACCTAAAGAACACACAGTTTCCAGATTGGAACAGGTTAGGAGATTCCAGGAAAGATATGTCCAGGAAGATAAAATGAAATGAATACCTGATGTGTTTGAACATACTGAAAGGATATTTAGATAGTTCAGTTAGACTTTAGGTATGGATACATTCATTATATTTACGTAGAAAACTAAGCAAACAAATGAAAAGGGACAGTCATTAAATTCAGGGAGAAGAAAAATTGTGAAGGGAAGAAAGACTAATCATTACTGGCTTAGTAATAAGTGGTATTTTTGTAATTATAAACTCTAAATTCTGCTATCATTAAAATCATAATACAAGAATGTTGGGTCATGGGAGTCTACAAAAGACAGCCAAATTATAATCCCTAAAGCTGAAAATGGAGTTGTGACAGATTCTATCACAGGGTATTCATGTTATTTAGAGAAATGGTAGCAAATGAGAAGAGAAACAGCTAAGAGACCTTAAAATGGTTGCTGTAGGCAGTGTGATTTGGGTAGGTGGAGGCCAGCAGGGCACTGACTTTTTGTTTTGGTTTTTAACTAAGCCTTACAGAACTATCTGATTCTTTAAACTATATGCATATAATAACTATGAAAATTAAAATTAATAGATCTTCTTCCTAATTACTTTCTTACTTTTAAATCCATTTGACTCATCTGATGTGCTAAAAATTTTAATGGTAACACTAAAAGGTATCATCTGTGTCTTAGAGACATAATGAGACTAATGTCTCATGTGTCAATTACAATGTTTACAATTATGATAAAAATTGTTAGGAAAATGATTCCCACTATTTTAAGCAATTTTTATTTTAAAAAAATTCTATTATAGAGGTTAGGAGCTCTTGTGGCATAGTGCCTAAGGCATTTGACTGTTAACCAGAAGATTGGTGGCTCAAACCCACCAGCCACTGCTTGGAAAGAAGATTGGGCAATCTACTTCCATAGCGATACTATCTCAGAAAACCAAGGAGGGGTTGCTATGAGTTGGATCCGACTCGACAGCAGTGAGGTTTTTTTTTTTTTTGGTTATAGACGTAGTACACACTTTTTGTAGAAAATTAAGAAGAAAAGAATTTAACAACAAAGCCACAAACCAAAACTATTACCAATACATTGGTATATTTATTTTTAGCTATATATTCATATACAGTATATCAATTAGAATTAGTTTTAGCTGAACGTAAGAGAAAATTCAAATCCACAGTGGCTTAAACCAAAAAAGTTCTGTTTCCTCCTGAAAAAATGTGTAGAGATAGGTAGTCCAAAGTTGGAATGGTGGTTTCATAAGGTCTTCCACCAGCATTCCATGCCTGAATCCTTAGAGTGTGGTCCAAGAGGGCTGATAGAACTGATAGAGTTCCAGCCATCACATCTGTGCTCTAGGCAGCTTGATAAACCAAAAACCAAACTCACTGCTGTCAAGTCGGATCCAACTCATAGCGACCCCTCCTTGGGTTTCTGAGGCAGTATCACTAAAGAAGTAGATTCCCCAATCCCCCTTCCGAGAAGTGGCTGGTGGGTTTGAACCATCAGCCTTCTGGTTAGCAGTTAAATGCCTTAGGCACTACACCACCAAACCTACTGCAATCAAGTTCATTCTGACTCATAGTGACCCCCATTGGGTTTCCGAGGCAGTAACTCTTTAAGGAAGTAGATTGCCCGGTCCTACATCTGCAGAGTGGTTGGTGGGTTTGAACCACCAACCTTCTGGTTAGCAGTCAGATGCTTTTGGCACTGTGCTACCAGAGCTCCTCTGATAGAGGAAAGAGGAAAAGAAAGGCTCATTCCAACCTTTAAGGAATTTTTTAGGAAATATCATTCAACACTTCTATTTAATCTTATTGGCCAGAACCTAGTCACATGGTTATAAATAGCTATAGTGGCTCTCAGTAGCCAAGCACTACGCTAATAAAGTCAAGGTTCTATTAGTAGGGAAAAAGGGAAGAATAGATATCAGGTAGGCTACTAGCAGTCTTTATCATAAACAGATAAGAATATATATGTATCTGTGTATAATACATTTAAGAGTCCTCGTGGGGCAGTGGTTAAAGCATTAGCCTACTAACCAAAACGTTGGTGGTTTAAACCACCAGCTGCTCTGGGAGAAAGATGAGGCAATCTGCTCCATAAAGATTTACAGACTTAGAAACCCTAGGCGTCAGTTCTACTCTGTCCTAAAGGATCACTATGAGTTGGAATCGACAAGATAGTGTGTTTGGTTTTTTGGTTTTATATATTTTATTATTTAACTCTTCCATTTTATTATGAGCATTTTACCAAATGAAATATTAGTATCAAACATGATTTTTATCAAAGCAGCTTAATATTCCAACATATCAAAATAACTTATTTAACGATTCCCTATTTCTGGGCTTTAAAAATGTACACATGTATACATCATCTCTGTGTATATTTTTAATTATAACTGATTATTCATTAAATTCCCAAAAGTGAGATTACTAAGTAAAAAATTATGAAAATAGGGGATCCGGCAAGATGGCGGACTAGGCAGAAAGACTGCACAGACCCTCTTCAACAAAGAAAAGAGAAACCAATTAACACAGACATAGAAGATAATCCTGGACCCCTGAGCCTTGAAGGGAAAGATATACAAGTGGACTAAACCCCAACTAGCAGAAGAATTTGCATGAAAATACCAAAAAAGGAGATAGATGGAGCTGCAGTCTGGCAGTTATCCTGAGCGATCCTGACGGCACTGACAGCTTGGAGATTCCCGACTGCTGGTAGGACCTAAGAATTAACGTAAAAATCACCCTGCTAGCCAGGGACTGCATGGAGGACTGTCCACAGTGGCTGGGGAACAAA
>NW_006929032.1:4872-5504 GCF_000298275.1 Orycteropus afer afer
CTGTTTTAAAACAACTAATATTATTAATACTTTTGTCCTTTTTATTATTATTCTTAATCTTCCCCTACCAGGTCCTAGTTTTCAGCTTTTTTTTCTTTTCCCTATGCCTGGTTGAAATTTTTTTTTTTTAATTTAAAGTTTTTTTTTCTTTTCCCCCTTTTGTCTTGTGGTTAACCCTGTTCCTTGATATTCTTTCTGCATTTTTCCCATATTTTTTTTCATTTATTATTCTTCTTCTCTACTTTTTTTTTCCTTAGTGCCCTATCCCCAGATATTGCAGGTTTTCTTGTTTTTTCTTCTATTTTTTCCCCTTTTTTCTTTTTTTCATTACTGTTCCTGTGTGATTACATGGTGTGTTTTTCCTCCATGGGCTTTTAGTTTTTTGATGGTTATTCAATTGTAATTTTGTGTCTAATTGAGTGGGAGACAACAGTCCCCACAAGACACAACTACACCCACACCTCCTGCAATTTCACTTACTGAGTGAGAGCCACTACCTCCTTCTCCACCAATGGGCCAACTATAAAAAACCACCAAGAAGAGCTGTGATCACTCTTGACTGCCCTTTACAAACAGTTAACAGAGATCTAAATACAACAATGCCACGATGCCTCAGAAATAACAGACCATCA
>NW_006929033.1:0-5465 GCF_000298275.1 Orycteropus afer afer
GATTGGATAAGAAAACAAAATCCATCAATATGCTGTCTACAAGAGACACACCTTAGAGATAAAGACAAAAATAGACTAAAAATCAAAGGTTGGAAAAAGACATATCAAGCAAATGGCAACTGTAAGAGAGCAGGAGTGGCAATATTAATTTCTGATCAAATTGACATTAAGACAAAACCACCATACAAGACAAGGAAGGACATTACATAATGATTAAAGAATCAACAGAACATGAAGATATAACCATAATAAATATCTATGGACACAATGAAAGAGCTCCAAAATACATAAATGAAACTTTAAAAGAGTTGAAAAGTCAAATAGATGACTCCAAGTCATAGTGGGAGACTTTAATACACCACTTTCAATGCAAGATAGAACTACTGGAAAGAAACTCAACAAAGATGCAGAAGAGCTAAACAATACAATCCACCAACTTGACCTTATACACATCTACAGAGCACTTCACCCAACAACAGCATAATATATATTGTTTTCCAGTGTACATGGAACATTTTCCATGATAGACCATATGTTAGGCCATAAATCAAGCCTTCATAAATTTAAAAACATTGAAATACTGCAAAGCATCTTTTCAGATCATAATGCTTTCAAATTAGAAATCAACAATACGAAGATTAACAGAAAAAGAGTAAACACAAGGAAACTGAACAACACCCTCCTTAAGAAAAACTGGGTAAGAGAAGAAATAAAAATTGAAATTCAAAAATTCCTTGAATCAACTGAGAATGAAAATACAACATACCAAAATCTTTGGGGTACAGCAAAAGCAGTGATCAGAGGCCAATTTATAGCAATAAATGCACACATCAAAAAATAAGAGACAAAACCAACACATTGAACCAACTTCTCCAACAATCAGAAGAACAGCAAGAAAAGCCACAGTTACCAGAAGAAAGGAACTAATAAAGATTTGAGCAGAAATCAATGAAAGGGAAAATAGAAGGGCAACATTAAAAATCAAAAAGACTAAAAGTTGTTTTTTTTTTTTTTAAAGATTAATAAAATTGACAAACCACTGGCAAATTTAACAAAGGAAAAGAGGGAGAGAATACAAATAACAGGAATAAGAAACAAAAGGGGTGACATCACAACAGAACCAACTGAAATAAAAAGGATAATATCAGGATACTATGAATAACTGTACTCCAACAGATTTGAAAATGTGGAAGAAATGGACAGATTTCTAGAAACACCCCACTTATCTAAACTAACACAGACTGATGTGGAAAAGTTGAAAAGATCTATAACAAAAGAAGATATTGAACAGGTCATCAAAAAATTACCAACTAAAAAAAGTTCTGGCCCAGAAAGTTTCACTGGAGAGTTCTACCAAACACTCAGAGAAGAACTGACACCATTCCTGCTCAAACTATTCCAAAACATAGAAAAGGACAGAATTCTCCCCAACTCATTTTATGAAGCAAGCATAAACTTGATACCAATTCTAGGCAAAGACATCACTCAAAAGGAAAACTACAGACCAATATCCCTCATGAATATAGATGCAAAAATCTTCAACAAAATCCTAGCCAACAGACTCCAACAACATATCAAGAAAATCATTCATCATGACCAAGTGGGGTTCATATCAGGTATGCAAGGATGGTTAAACATTAGAAAAACTATCAACGTCATCCACTACATAAATAAAGCAAAGGGGAAGAACCATATGATCATATCAATTGATGCAGAAAAAGCATTTGATAAAATCCAACACCCATTCCTGATTAAAACTCTCAGCAAGATAGAAATAGAAGGGATATTCCTCAACACAATAAAGGGCATCTATGCAAAACCAACAGCCAACACTATATTCAAAGGAGAGAGACTGAAATCATTCCTCTTGCGAACAGAAACCAGACAAGGATGCCCTCTATCACCACTTCTATTCAACATTGTACTGGAAGTTTTAGCCAGGGCAATAAGGCAAGAAAGGGAAATCAAAGGCATGCAAATTGGTAAGGAAAAAGTCAAACTACTCCTATTTGCTGATGATATGATCCTATACCTAGATAACCCAAGAGATTCAGTCAAAAATCTACTGGAACTAATTGAGAGATTTAGCATTGTGATAAAGATAAACATCCAAAAATCAGTTGGATTCCTCTACATCAGCAAAGAGATTGCTGAAAAATAAATAAGGAAACCAATAGCATTTACAATAGCTACAAAAAAAAAAAAAAAAACAACAACCCTGGGAATACATCTTACCAGGGATACAAAAGACCTGTACAAAGAAAACTATAAAAACTACTTAAAGAAACCATAAGAGATCTATATAAATGGAAGAATATCCCATGCTCATGGATAGGAAGATTGAACATTGTTAAAATGTCAGTTCTACCCAAAGCAATCTATACATTCAATGCAATCCCAATCCAGATCCCATCAACGATCATTAGCCATTAGAGAGGTGCAAATCAAAACAACAATGAGATACCATCTTGCTCCAACACTCGTAGCAAAGTTCAACAAGACACAAAATAACAAATGCTGGCAAGATTGTGAAGAGATTGGGACTCTCATACACTGCTGGTGGGGCTGTAAAATGGTACAACCATTGTGGAAATCAGTATGGTGACTCCTTAAAAAGTTGGAATTAGGAATACCATTTGACCCAGCCATTCCATTACTAGGTATATATCCTAAAGAAGTGAGAGCCATGACAAGAACAGACATATGCATACCCATGTTCATCACTGCACTATTTACAATAGCCAAAAGATGGAAACAACCTAGGTGTCCATCAGCTGAGGAATGAATAACCAAACTATGGAAAATACACACAACAGAATACTTTGCAACTCTAACGAATAACCTAGAATCTGTAAAACACCGCATAACGTGGATGAACTTGGAGGACATTATGCTGAGTGAAATAAGTCAATCACAGAAGGACAAATATTGTATTACTCCATTATTGTAAAAGTCCAAGAATGGTTTATATATGGAAAGGAATTTTCTTTGTTGATTACCAGGGATGGGAGGGGAGGGGATGGATCACTGTTAGATAGGTAGAGATAAGTATCAATTTGGGTGAAGAGAAGGGCAATGTATCAAATTTGAGTGATCAACATGGTGGCATTGAGAAAGAGGAAGACATAGAGAGGTACATGGGAGGTGCAGACAACAAAGATGCAGACAACAAAGATGAACCCTTTTGCACATACAGTACTGTGTTTTCAGTGAAGGCAAACATGGGTATATGGGTGGCTAGATGCGGGGGCAGGCTGAACTATTAGGTATGTCTATGAAGTGAGGAGTGTACCAAAGACCAGGCATAGGGTTGGCAGACAATGGTCCTATAAGTGTATTTGTATGATCTGAATTCCCAGGTGTATAGTAGAGCTGACAAGGGACAAAGCTGTAGTCACTTTTTGGTCACAGCCAGCTACCCAGAGGGACAGAGTAGTTGAACCTGTGGGCTTAGGACCATAATCTCAAGGGACATCAAGTTCAATTGGCATAACATACTACACAAAACATTGCTCCACCTCCTACTTTTGCGATTAGTGACTGGGATCTTAAAAGCTTGCAAGCAGCCATCTAGATATAATGATAGGTCTTCCCTCATCTAGAGCAAAGAAGAATGAAGAAAACCAAAGATTCATGGAAAGAATTAGTCCTAGCGACTGGAACACCATGTGTTCCACAGCCTATATGACTATGAGATCACAGGAACTAGATGGTGCCTGGCTACTACTGTCAGCCACTTGGAGGGGGATCTATGTAGGAGATCCTGGATAGAGGGAGAACAATGTGGAATAAAACTCAAAATCATTTGGGAAAAAAAAGGGCGGGGGGACAGGTTTGATGGTCTGATAGAGCCTGGTGGAGCCCCTGAGACTATGGCCCCTAGATGTGCTTCAGGTCTGGAATTGAACCCACGCCTGTGGCTTCCAGCCAAACAAAATATAGGCATATGACTTGAACATTTACCTGAGGTAGATACACTGCTTGGAGAGATCAATCATGGGAGAAAGAAAGGCTGTTAATGCATAGGGAGACAGCTCAGGGGCAGGAGTACATGGAGGGATGGACACAGGGAAGAGGTAACTATTGAGAGGAAGTGGGAGGGGAGCTGTTGCATTGTGGTAAATTGTAGTCAATGTCATGAGACAAAGTGTATGGGAACTGCTGTATGGAAAGTGAATTTGCTCTGTAAATTTTCACCCAAATCAAAATTAAAAAAATAAGAAAGAAAGAAAGCCAGTCCTGATTCCATGGCAACTCACAATATGTATGCATGTATGTACACACAAGTGTGTATACACATGTGGATGTATACATACGTGTGTGTGTGTGTGTGCATGTGCATGTATGTCTAGGATGAGTTGGGTTTTGGTGTCCTTGGGTACTTCTTCCATGCTAGATCATGTGCTAGTTTCCTTCATGTGTATTTTCTTAATTCTTTCTGTTTTAGGTAGGTAACGTCCTGATTGAAGAAACTGGCTCAGAAGTTAACTGACTTCTCCAAGAACAAAAATAAAATCAATGTCAGTCTTAAATTTGGACTAGAGTCTGGCTGAATCCACAGGTTGACTCTTACTCATTGCAAACCTCAGGTGACTCCACCATCCTCTTCTGAGACCTAATGTAAGACAGACCAAGAGGGCCGATACACAAAGATGACTTATGAATGTTCATCAGTAAGGGAGATCCTAATAGCCATAACTATGGACTCAAACATATATCATGATGATGGCACAGGACTGGGCAGTGTTCCATTCTGTTATACATAAGGTCTCCATAAATTAGAGCTGAATCAATGGAAACTAATAATGCACAAAAACAATTTTAACAATACACCTTCACCTAACTTACCATCTCATTATCGGATATTTGGCATTTACGGTAATACTGAAAAATCTACTATCTGGCTATTTTAAGCATTAAAAATATACATCTGGCAGTAATGAATGCTAAGATATGGAACAAGAATAATGCTGTGGCTGGGATGGTTAAGGTTGTATGAGTCAATTTAAGCCATGATTCTCAGTGGGCTGGCAGTTATGTAATGATGCAGTCATACACCATTTTGTGATCTGATGTGGTTATTTTCCATCTTTGCATAATGCTGATGTTCACATAATGACCTGTTTTTTGGGAACGAACCATGTCAACAAATGAGGAGAGGGGATAGTACAACCATGCAGATCCTCTGCAACTAAAAAAGGTATTTTTTAGTTCTATGTGTTAAGCCTCCACAGGGTTCTGAGACATTGTGGACTCTTAAATCACACTTTCCATGTCCATCATTCCCTACTAGGTCATCCTTCACTTAAGAAAGCTGATGGCGGTGAGGCGGGGCAAGATGGCGGACTAGGCAGAAGGATTGCACAGACCCTCTTCAACAAAGAAAAGGGAAACCAATTAACACAGACACAGAAGATAATCTTGGACCCCTGAGCCTTGAAGGAAAGGAGGCAGATTTGGACTAA
>NW_006929034.1:0-4392 GCF_000298275.1 Orycteropus afer afer
CAATCCTACTTCCGTAGTGATACTGCCTTGGAAACCCAAGGAGGGGTCGCTATGAGTCGGGGCCGACTCGACGGCAAATAACAACAACAACAACAACTGTCTGAGTATAGCAATAAGCAGCCTTGGGTCTCCAAAATAGGGCCATTTATTACTTAGAACATTTTTCTCTTTTTTTTAGAGGTAGGAAAGACTTCACTTCTACTAATTGCAATGTCCTTGACCTGTGAGAAGGAGCCCTGGTGGTGCAATGGTTAAGTACTTGGCTGCTAATCAAAAGGTTGATGGTTTGAATCCACCAGCCACCCATAGCAGGAGAAAGATGTGGCAGTCTGCTTCTGTAATGCTTTATGTACATCCTCGGGAAACCTATTGGGCAGTTCTACTCTGTCCTTTAGGGTCACTGTGAGTCAATTGACTTACCAGCAGTTTTCCTCCCCTTACCTATAAGAACTGTTTTAAGTAGTATGTTTAAAATAGATTGGCTTTGTGGAGTAGACACAGTACTTTTTCCATGCACGTGTTACTGATCTGGCAACAGTAATTAGGACTTAATAGTCATGAGGTTGCCAACTGATGTTTTTTGATAGGAGGTAGGAGTGTGCATGTGTGCTGATGTGACATCCTAATTACTGCCTTGTTTTGCCCTTTCTGGGACTTTCCCAGTGCTCTACATCTGTGAGGAGGTACCACCATTCTGTGCTCTCCTCTTCCTTAGGAGCTGTACACTACTTTCTACTTGCAGGTGAGTGAGCTAACCCTCAGCAGGGCACAGGCTTCCCACCAAATTACCAAATAACAAGATTTATGCTCCTCTTTGCTGTTAAGAGATCGTCTTGCCAGGAGGCCATGATAAGACCAACATGATGGTTTTGGTACTCTACAGAAAGAACAGAATTGAAGATTTGTTCCCAGTTCAGTAGCATTGCTAAGGAGCCACAGTGTATTATATCAGTGGTTCCATTTCGCACTGTTTGATTATCAGCTTCTTAGCAGCCTCTTTTTCATAGGTTAGTTTTCAGGTCAGGCTACCTGTCTTAAGCGTGTTTGTTCTTTTATGTGGAAGGGGGGCAGCTCTCATGATGGGCCATTTTTTGTACCTGGTGTTGCCTCCTGTTTACCTCTGCATTTTCTCAGAGTTGTCCACTAAATGCTGATAGCCCCAGTTATAGCCTTTATTGGCAGAAGATATGCTTTTGGCATTGAGAAAATGAAACAAAATATAAGATTGTTAAGTGCCTGAAGGTATTCAGATTTTATCCCTTTAAGATTCTTGAGAAATGTATGTTTTAGGTAGAAAGTACAATGGAAAGAATAGTAAAGGAGGGTTTTAATTTTAAAGGATTTACTAGAGATTTTGATGATTTGTAGGTGATTTGGAGGTCTAGAGCAATAGTTACAATTTTGCTGAGGCACAGATTTGAATCACATGACCTGCCACGGTGGTGTGAGCTCATAACCCAGTGAGTGGTTTCTTTTCGGAAATGGTCCTGAAAAGAACATCAGTTGCTACTCTCAGTGATGGAAATTTCAAGAAAATAAAGGTATCTGAGAAAGCCGTAGTTTTCAATCCAGAGAAAAAGCAGTTTTTGGATAAATGTTAAGTACAAAGTTTGGGAATGGTTTGGATCTGCGTTGTCATTCAAGCCCAGAAAATTGACTCCTGTAACTATCTTGAGAATAGCTAAGATGAATATGTCTTAATTGCTGTCTTAAGTTTCATATACAAATTCATTAAATATCTAAGTAGGCAACTTAAAATTTTAGGAAAATTATATGTAATATAATCATACTTGCAAACAAGGAAATTTGCTGATGTCTTGGAACTTACTCTTTACTAATGGCTGCTTTCTTTTGTGCATATAGGGTGAGACCAAAACTGTACACAGCTGAACTCTAAATATCAATTATGTAGCTATAATTAAGCCAAATACTTCATACCATTGTTTGATCCTATGGAGACATTTGCCTTCCCTTGAATAATCCAGTGCAGATTTAGATATAAATATTTTAGGAATTCAAGAAAAAAGAATGGTCTTTGTCTAATGAGTTTGGGGAAAAAAGTATCTATTTTGTCTTTACACTGCATTCAGTGTAAGTATGTTAGGTCACTGCCATTCCTGAGTGTAATTTGGGGACATAATTTATATCAGTAACTGTTTGATGGTTGGGCATATTTCAAGTATCCTTAGTAAGACTAAGAAAGTGATTGGGTCTTTGGGTGTTAATCATACCAACTTCTTCCAAACCTTTTGTAAACATTAAAACCAAATGAACAAAGACTCTTGCTAAGGATTCATAAGTCTCTTCTCACTACCACCCCCACACACACACCCCCAAAAAAGACCAGTAAGCAGCCTTGTGTGGTGCAGGGCCGCAGCTCTGATAAGCTCTCAGTCAAATGTATTTCTGAGGTACAGCAGCTACCTTGTTGGCATTATGTTCACTTTTTCATGGTTATTTTTATACATCTAGAAAATACCACAACCTCTTATCTAAGCTCCATAACTTTTGTTTTTAGGAAGGAAATTAGTCTTTAGTATTAATTTGTGAAGCTTGGTAGAGTAATATGAAGCAATATTTCTTTCCTTTTTTATTTTTTGGAAAAACAAGTCATATATTTTTTTTTACAAGTCAGTATTTCTGAACACCTGGTTCAAAAACTGAAGCATATCCACAGTGCTTTCTCTTTTCATACATGGTATCTCAAGGAAACATATTTGGCTTCCATAGATGTCTTCCAGTCTGAGAGAAGGACTATACTGATTAAAATAAAAATTTTTATTGGGGAATACTGAAAGTATTTTCATTAATATAAAAATAATCCTGAAGAATATGTAACTAGAAGTAATGGGGGTTTAATTATTTTTAATTATTGCATTTAACCCGAACCCTATCCTATTATGTAACATTTTCTTTTGATTTCTCAAAAAATCTTCCTTTATCTTCTACTCTAGTATTCATAGAGCTGCCATATCTCTGGTTGTTGTTAGGTGCCACTGAGTTAGTTCTGACTCATAAAGACCCTATATACAATAGAACGAAACACTGCCTAGTCCTATTACATCCTGTCATTGTCGTTGAACCTGTCACCATAGCCACTGTGTTAGTCTGTCTCATTGAGGGTCTTCCCCTTTTTCACCGACCCTCTACTTTACTAAGCACGATATCCTTTTCCAGGGACTAGTCCCATCTGAAAGCTTGACTAGAGTAAGAGAGACAAATATAACCATTTTTGCTTCCAATGAGTATTCTGGCTGTACTTCCTCGAAACAGATTTGTTCATTCTTGCAGTCCATGGTATGCACGGTATTTTCCACCAACACCACAATCCAAATGCATCAGTTCTTCTGCAGTCTTCCTTATTCATTGCCTAGCTCTCACATGCATGAGGCTGTTGAAAGTACTGTGGCTCGGGTCAGGCACACCTTAATCTTTAAAGTGACATCTACACTCTTTAACACTTTGCCAAAGGGGCAAGGAGGCTGCATCTTCTGACCTCCTTTAACCCCACAAGAGGAAGATAGAATCACAATCAGCAGTCTAAGGCCTATTCCTGCAAGGCCAGACATGCTGCCTCCCTCCATTCCTTTCACCAATCCTGACACCAACTGTTCCTCCCGCAGCACCCACTACCTCTCTGCTGGGTTTGATAATTCTCTGCAGTGGCCACACAGAACTCATAGATTATGGGGTTTATTAGGGAAGCACCAGGCTACAATTCAAGTTCAGGAACAATGCTCAATCTCTCTCACCCTGCTGTGTCTCAGCCAACAGTCTCTTTCAGTCTCTCTCCCAGTAGTGCGTGTCTCTGATTGTCTCTTTCTTAGCAGTGCATGTCTCTCAGGAACACATGTCTCTCAGCAGCACATCTTTCTCAGCCGGCAGCCAGAGAGACTCCTTCTGCCTCTAGAAGGGCTCCTTTTTGAGCCTGGCAGAGTGGCCAAACTAACCAATCATAACATCAGAATTCTAAACACCTGCGAAAGACCAAACTTCTAAGAACATTGCTTTGTGCCACTCTCAACAGAAATACCACAGGTGGATAACTTTAACAATGAGGAGCTCCTCAGTTGCTCAAGGCAAATTCCACCTCGGAGTTTATAAAAACTTATAGCTAGAAAAGCCATACCAAGTAATTTACTACACTGCACACTTTAAAGAGATCTTTTGCAGCAGATTTGCCCAGTGCAATACATTCTTTGATTTCTTGACTGCTGCTTCCATGGACATTGATTGTGGGTCCAAGTAAAATGAAATCTCTGGTATTCTACTGACTTATTCAATAATATCTAGTGTCTATATACAAGTGGCTGCTTAATAGACAAGAATATAGGGATAGTAAAAGACACAAGACTCCTGTTCTCCTGGGGTGTACAGACTATTGAGAAAGAA
>NW_006929034.1:4826-5448 GCF_000298275.1 Orycteropus afer afer
CAGGTCTTTGCACATTTCATTATAATGATTGACTATGCCTTCTCGAGCTTCTCTTTGAACTCTTCTGTTCAGCTCTTTTACCTTCTCATTTCTTCCGTTTGCTTTAGCTACTCTCCATTCTAGGGCAAGTTTCAAGAGTCTCTTCTGACATGCATATTGGTCTTTTCTTCCTTTGTTGTCTTTTTAATGACCTTTTGCTTTCTTCATGGATGATATTCTTGATGTCATCACATAATTCTTCCGGTTTGCAGTCATTGGTGTTCAGTACATTAAATCTGTTCTTCAGATGGTCTCTAAATTTAGGAGAGATATAATTAAGGTCATATTTTGGCTCCTGTGCACTTGTTTTAATTGTCTTCAGCTTCAACTTGAATTTGTGTATGAGCAGTTGATGATATGTTCCACAGTCTGCTCCTGGCCTTGTTTTGGCTGAAGATAATGGAAGCTTCTCTATCACCTCTTTCCACAGATGTAGTCAATCTGATTCCTATGTACTCCATCTGGTGAGGTCCACGTGTATAGCTGCCATTTATGTTGTGGAGAAAAAGTATTTGGGATGAATAAGTTGTTGGTCTTGCAAAATTCTATCACTGATCTTCAGCATTATTTCTATCACCAAGGC
>NW_006929035.1:0-5357 GCF_000298275.1 Orycteropus afer afer
AAAAAAAAAAAAAAAAGAAACCAGAGACACTGAAAATATCAGTGGGCAATGTGCCCCATGGGTAAGGCAAAGATAGAATGCTCATTATGCTGACCAGTCATTCTTCCTCAGAAAATGATTAGCAATCAACAAGAAGTTGAACAAAATATGCCTTGTGTGGAAGGTCCATGCAAGGCTATAACTATTTGCTGTCACTCTTGTACTTATTGCAAATGATGACTTTATTTCATTGACTGATGGTGTACCAGTAATTTTGGTACCTGAAACAGATCATTTTTTTGACAACCCTTCCTTAATGAATTGAAATTATTTTCAAGAAGAATTTTGCAGTAATCAGGAATAGTGTTTTCTTGATTTATTCTTTAGTTTTTTAAACTTATTAATTTTAAAAGAATATATTTCAATGTAAAATATACTATTCAGGTTCTATGAAATATTTTATGAAGTGAAAATTCCTTCTTAACAGACAAAAATATTATATTTGGCAGTTTATATTGTGTTTAAGTATTTCAAATTTTAAACACAAAATAGTCACCTAGAAATAATAGATTTTAGTAATTGAAATTTTGTTTATTGACCTTTATAATCACTGTGCTATCATTATTTATTTTGAATCTATATTTAAATTAAGAGATTTTAACTCTCATAGAAAGAGAAAACACATATGCACCCACTATGAGCTTGATATTTCAAACAATTACTAATTCACTCTTCTAATGAATGAATGTTGTTCCTGAGTTCACATCTTGGGTTCTTTTAATTAACCTTGAGTTAGTCTAATTAACTTCCATAAAATGTATAATGATTACTGAAAGAGAAGTACTGAAATGTTATCATTTAAAATATTATTAATAAGTGTATATATTTATACAAGAAATCAAACCAAACCAAATTCACTGGAATCCACCTCATAGCGACCCCTAGAGTTTCTGAGGTGGTATCTCTACAGAAGTAGATGGCCCAATTTTCCTTCTGAGGAGTGGCTGGTGGCTTTGAACCACCAGCTTTCTGGTTAGCAGTCAAATGCCTTATGGACTATGCCACAGGTAGTCCCCAACTTATTATGGGCTCTGATCCAAGATACCTGTTTTAAGTTGATTCTGAGTTGAATATCTCTTTTTTTCTTTCATTATTATTGCATATTATTGTTATTGCCAGATGCTATCAGATCAATTCTGACTCATAGTGACCCTGTCTAGGGAGGGCAGAACAAAAACAGAGTCTGGACCTGTGCCATTCTCACAATTGTTGCTGTGCTTGAGCATGTTGTCAATCCATCTTCCCAAGGGTCTCTCTCCTTTTGGCCGATCCTCCCCTTTACCAAATATGATGTCCTTCTGTAGGAACTGGTCCTTCTTGATAACATGTCTAATCTATTTGAGACAATTCTAAAGGACATTCTTCTGACACCCATGGTATATCCAATATTCGTTGCCAACACAACGATTCAAATGTATCAATTTGTCTTTGATCTTCTTTGTTCCTTGTCTAGCTTTCTCAGGCATATACATATCTTTCTAGTTTTCTCTGCTTTCAAACAAGATCCATCTGACATCATTCCTCATTCTCTGAATCCAACTTGAATCGAACTGAAAATACTATGGCTTGGGTAAAGTGATTCCTAGTCCTCAAGTAATTTGTTGTTTCACACTTTAAAGAAGTCTTTCAAAGGAGTTTTGCCCAATGTAATACATTGTTTCATTTCTTTACTGCAGCTTCCATGGTCTTTGTTGGTGGATCCAAGAAGAATGAAATTCTAGACAACTTCAATCTTTTCTCCATTTATTGTGATGCTGTTTATTGGTCTAATTGTGAAGATTTTTGTTTTCTTTATATTCAGGTGTAATGCATACTGAAGGCTCTTGAGTTTGATCTTTATCACCAAGTACTTCAAATCTTCACTTTCCCCAAGCAAGGTTGTTTCTTCTGCATATTGCAGGTTGTTAATTAATCTTCCCCCAATCCTGATGCCACATTCTTCTTCAGATACTCCAATTTCTGCTTTACATTTGCTCTACAGCTCTACATAGGTGTTTGCTTTACATACAGATTGAGTAAGAATGGTGAAAAATTACAACCTTGACAAATACCTTTCCTGATTTTAAACCACTCATTATCCCTTCATTCTGTTTGAATCATTGCCTCTTTCTCCATATACAGGGTTCACATGAGTACGCTTAAGTGTTCTGGAATTTTCATTCTTTGCAATGATATCCACAATTCATTATGATCCACAGAGTTGAGTGTCTTTGCAGTCAACATAATATGCAAGTAAATATCTTTCTAGTTTTCTCTGCTTTCAACCAAGATCCATCTGACATCATTCCTCATCCTCTGAATCCAGCTTGAATTTCTGGGAATTCCATGTTGATGTACTGCTGCAAAGGCTTTTGAATTATCTTTAGCAATATTTTACTTGTATGTGATAGTAATGATAGTTTGGCAATTTCTGTGTTCTGTTGTATCACCTCTCTTTGGAATGGGTGCAAACATGGATCTCTTCCAGTTGACCACCCAGATAGTTATCTTCCAAATTTCTTTGCATAGATGAGTGAGCACTTCCAGCATTGCATCCATGTGTTGAAACATCTCAATTGATATTCTATCATTACCTGGAATCATGTTTTTCACCAACGTCTTCATTGTACCTTGGACTTCTTCCTCCAATGTCATGAGTTCTTGATCATACGCTACCTCCTGAAATGGTTGAACATTGATCAGGTCTTTTTGGTACAATCACCTGGTATATTCTTCCCATTTTCTTTTGAATCTTTCAGCCTCATCCAATTTTTTGCACATTGAATCTTTCAATATTGCAATTTGAGGCTTGAATTTTTCTTCACTTCTTTCAGCTTGAGAAATAATGGGTATGTCCTTCCCCTTTTGTTGCCTAACTCCTGGTCTTTACACATTTCATTATAGTACTGTACTTTGTCTTTTCTAGCCACTGCCATAGATTGAATTGTGGTTCCCCTAAATATATATCAAGATGGATGGGCCTTGATTCTCAGTGGTTTGACAGTTTTGTAATGATGCAATATGGCAGTTATGTAATGATTACCCACAGTGTGATCTGATGTGATAAGCTGATCAGTTGTAAAGAGATTAGGATGGCTTGTAACACCCTTAATGCTATCATCACCTGGGGAATTTCCCTGGGGCCTGGGGTGTGGCCTGGAAGATCTTTTATCATACAATACATAAAAGGAGAGAACTGAGCAGAGAGGAGGGGACCTACTACCACCAAGTTAGAAGAGCCTGCAGCAGAGCATCCTTCAGGCCCAGGATCCCTGTGCTCTCCTCCTAGAATCCTCCTGGGACCAAGGGCACAGACAGAGAAAGCTTTCCCCTAGAGCCACCACTCTGAACTCGACTTCTAGCCTCTTAAACTGTAAAGAATAATTTTCTGTTTGTAAAAGCTACTCACTTGTGGTATTTCTGATACAGCAGCATGAGATCACAAAGACAATCTCTCTTCAAAATCTTCTGTGCAGCTCTTTTACTTCATTATCTCTTCCATATGCTTTAGCTACTCTACATTCAATAGCAAGTTTCAGAGTCTATTTTCCTCCATTTTTGTCTTTCCTTCCTGAATTTTTAATGACCTTTTGCCTTTTTTATGTGTGATGTCATTCCACAACTAGTCAGGTCTATGTTCATTAGTGTTCAATGCATCATATCTGTTTTTGAGATATTCTTGAGACGGTCTCTAAATCAGATGGAATATACTCAAAGTCATACTTTGGTCCTTGTGGACATGCTTTTACTTTCTTTAGCTTCACCTTGAACTTGGATATGAGCAATGCATGTTCTGTTCTGCCCCTTGCCTTGTTCTGACTTCTTCATCTTCTCTTTCCACACATGTAGTCTATTTGATTCCTATATATTCCATCTTTGAATATCTATAAGTGACCATCAGAGAATGAGAACATCAATAAATTACAGGCTGCAGATTTGTATGTAGCATATATCACTAGCAATAAGAGGTACAAAAAAAGAAAACAGATGGTCACAAGTATGATTTGTGGTAACTCAAATATGCCATAAGTCAAAGAGTATCTGTATACACATATACAATAATACATATACATGTATTATTAATCTGTATTTTATTAATATTAATAATACTATATTCACATTTTCAAGGATTTAGGTCACCCTTAATTGCTCTTTTAGGAAGAAAATTTTATCATCAACAGTTTTCAGACTAGTCAGCATATGGTAATTAAAAAATATAAAAATAAAAAGCAGGTAAGATTTACTGTTTCATGACTGCTATTAAGATCTATAGATAAAGTGTACCACCTTATTGCCAATGTCAGGACATACAGCTTCTGCCATGTAGCCCTTGGTATGGCCACTCTCATATACTATACATTTGTATGTGTGTGAGTATACTTGTGTTATCTCCCTGAGTAAAATATAAGACTATTAAATCTAGGCTCAGAAATTGATAATGCTCTAGATAAGAAATGGATAAAGTTTCAGAGAATTGAATATATAATTTGAATCTATTAAATTATCTTAGCTTTGGTGTCAATATTTATTTAGGATTAAATGATAAATACTAAGGCCACATCAGCAAGACTGTTTACCACCTGAATAATTGATGACTTTGTTTTCTTTATCTTGACCAAGTGATTGAATAGAAGTGGCAAAAGTGGGTATCTCATTTTATTCCTGATCATAGAAGGAAGTAATTAGTCTTTCAACATTAACTATGATGTTAGCTGCTGGTTTTTATTAAATGCTCTTTATTGCTTGCATTTTATAGATAAAGAAACTGAGACTCAATTAAAACACAGTCTAAAGTTCTAAGAAATATTTTTAAATCCAAAAGGAATTCTAGAACATAATCCAGTGATTTTCAAAGACTGATTGAAAAATAATAATGAGAAAAAACAATGATAAGTCTATTTATTTTGCCCAACATCAAACAAACAAAGTATTATAACAAAATAAGTACAATCAAAATCACCATATTTTCATGGAATACGTATTAAGTCTTAGAAATTGGATGGGCACAGTCTTAAATAATACAAAATATGCCCCATGAAAGACAAATAGCAGCCTTCAGCCTGTGAGTAAATAAAGGCTACATTGCAATTGTAATTCTATCATGCATGGGACCACAATGAATTGGGTGAACTTGATGACAGCTAACCACAACAATATTGTTATAATAGCAATATTTTTCATTAGCTATTTCTCTTGATATTGAAAATCATTCCAGAGTCCCTGGGTTTGATGATAAATCAGACATTCCCAGTCATAATCTCTGGGGAGATGGAAGTGGATGATATTGTGGAATTAAAAATGTAAATACGAAATTAGAAATGCAAAATTAAGGTAAAATT
>NW_006929036.1:0-614 GCF_000298275.1 Orycteropus afer afer
CCTTTGGACTAATCATTTCTATGTATCTTTGTTTTCTTCACTCTTCTTTGTTCCAGAGAGGGAGAGATCAATAGTTGCACCTTAGATGGCTGTTCGCAAACTTTTAAGCCCTAAGTTTCTATGCACTAATGTAGGATATAAAACATTTTATTTGTAGACTGTTTTGTGCCAATTGACTTTGATGTCCCCCAAGACTGTGGTCCTGAGCCTCTGGGCCTATTAACTCATCTCCTTAAGATGCAAGGTTACAGCTAAAATTTTCATAGTTTTTCACACACATACCCTGCCATGCTCTACTATATTCTTGAAAATATTTGCAGTGTATGTAAATAAAACCGAAACCAAAGTCACTGCCTTGAGTGGGATCTGACCCATAGTAACCGCTCCTTGGGTTTGCAAGGTAGTATCTCTACAGAAATAGATTGACCAACCCCTCTCCTGAAGAGATGTTAATGCGTTTGTACCACCAGCCTTCTGGTGAGCAGTCAAATGCCTTAGACACTATGCTCAGAAATATCTTCTGTCAAGCTATTCTTGGGTATAGACCTTTTCTCCCTCCATTCTCTGTTCAGCACGAATGCCCATCTACTTGTAGATTATTGTTCTTATTGTTA
>NW_006929036.1:2439-3570 GCF_000298275.1 Orycteropus afer afer
TGTAAGAAGACAGCCTATAATATTTCAGTGTTTTTAAATCTATTGAGGCTAGCTTTGTAGTCTGACATATGGTCTATTATGGAGGCTATACCATGTGATCCAGAAAAGAATGAATATTGTGCTGTTGTTTGGTGGCATAGCATTCTGTAGATGTCTATGAGGTCAAGTAGGTTGATTGTGTTCAGTTCTTCTATGTCTTTGTTGAATTTCTTTCAATTTGTTCCTTCATGAAAAGTAATGTATTGCAGCCTGCTAATAATTTTGTGGAGAGTTCTGGTGGCATAGTGCCAAAGACATTTGACTGTTAACCAGAAGGATGGCAGTTCAAACCCACCAGACACTCCTCAGAAGGAATGATGGACAATGTACTTCCATGAGGTACCACCTCAGAAACCCAAGGGAGCATCGCTACTTCTCTTTTCAATTCTGTTCCAATTTGCTTTAAGCATTTTGGGGGCTTTTTCATTGGGTATGTTGATATTTACTATGGTCATCTCCTCTTGTTCAATTGACCATTTAATCATTATATAATATCCGTTTATACTAGTTTTTGCTTTAAAGTCTGTTTCATCAAAATTAATGTCACCATTCCTGATCTTTTGTACTGTCATTTATCTGATATATATATTTTTTACATCCTTCAATTTTTTAGTCTATTTTCATCTTTGTATCTAAGGTGTTTCTCTTGTAAACATAATGATGGGTTATTATCATTATTATTTTATCCATTCTGCTACTCTCTGTCTTTTAACTTGTTCATTTAATCAATACAACTTATTAAGTATAAATATTGATAGGTAACAATTTATTCCTTTCACTTAGCTGTGTATTTTTTGGTAGTGCTAGTGATTTCTTTGTTCTATAAATTTTCTTTCTGAGTTACTTTTGTTTATGGATGTTGTTATCATTTCATTGACTGCTGTTGTTTTAGTGTTTACTATATCTTGATGACCTTCTTTTTTATTTTGATTAGAATGTTAATTTCTTCAAAGTTAACCTGAAATTTGTTCTTTTTTTCCTCCAAGTTTAAAACAGTCCATTCTATCTTGAAATCATCTCAACTTCTCCATTTGGAAGTTCTGTAACAACACTATTTATTCCTTCTTTATGCTCTGTAGTTTTCCTCATTTG
>NW_006929036.1:6000-7028 GCF_000298275.1 Orycteropus afer afer
GGACATTTTTTCTGGGTATATAATTTTGGTCAGCAATTTTTCTTTCAAGGTTTTATATATGTCATCCCACTGCCCTCTTTCCTGCATGGTTTCTGCCAAGACATCAGTTCTAGTATTACAGGTTCTTATTTTAGGTAACTTTTTTGTTTTTCCTGAGCTACTTTCAGAATTCTTTCTTTTGAAAATTGTTGATTATGGTATGTCTTGGTGATTTTCTTTTGGAATCTATCATGCTGAGCTCACTGAGTGCATGTCTTCTTTTTTTTCATTATATTATGGAAGTTTTCTTCTAACAAATATTGACAATTTTGTTTCCACTTTTTCTTTTATCTCTTCCAGTTCTTAAAGTAGAACAGCATACTAAGTTATTCCTCTTCATGACATCCCATATAATTCTTAACTATTCTTCCCTTTTTTTTTTCTATTTTTCTGATTATTCCTCTAACAAATTTGTATTGCGAGATTTGTCTTCAATCTCAGTAAATCTGTCTTCCTTTGATTTAATTTTATTTCTTTCTTCTTTCAATTTGGTATCTATTTCTCAAATGATAATATTGTTCTTCTGTATTTCTAGTTGGTATTTTTGTATGGTTTATAAATTTTTATATATTTTATCAGTTTTTTCTAATATTGTTTTCATGGGTTCTACTAGAATTTTATCTGTTTTCCTTGATTTTATCAGTTTTCCCTGACCTTTCTTTCACTTTGTAAGTGCCTAAACAAAGTTCATTTGAATTTCTTTTCAGATATTTCCAATGCTATTTTTTCCATAAATAAGAATTCTGAAACATTGTGGTGTTTTTATATTTGTATTTAATTGGTGACTCTATGTTGATGGGTTTCACTTAGTTTTTTTCTTTCCTTTTTCATTCTTTCTTTCTTTCCTTTTTTTTTTTTGGCTTTATTTTGTTTTACTATATCTAAATAAACAGGACAAGTGTGCTATTCTGCTCACTAATTTGGTAGTACATAGTCTTCTCCTATTTTTCTCCTGGTGGACATGATAAAGGATGGGAGTGTTTTTACAG
>NW_006929037.1:0-5475 GCF_000298275.1 Orycteropus afer afer
AATTCAGGAGGGATATATTCAAAATCATATTTTGGCTCTCGTGGACTTATTTTAATTGACTTCAACTTCAAGGTGAACTTGCATATAAGCAGTTGATGGTCTGTTCCACAGTCAGCTCCTGGCCTGGTTTTGGCTAAAGATATTGAGCTTTTCTACCGTCTCTTGCCACAGATGTAGTCAATCTGATTCCTGTGTGTTTCATCTGGCGAAGTGCATGTGTAGAGCTGCCGTTTGTGTTGTGGAAAAAAGGTGTTTGCAATGAATAAGTCATTGGTCTTGCAAAATTCTACCATACAAGTTCCAGCATTATTTCTGTCACCAAGGCCAAATTTTACAACTACCGGTGATTCTTCTTTGTTTCCAACTTTTGCTTTCCAGTCACCAGTGATAATTAACACATCCTGATTGCATGTTACGTCAATTTCAGACTGCAGAAGCTGATAAATATCTTCAATTTCCTCATCTCTGGCTTTGGTGGTTGGTGCATAAATTTGAATAATAGTCGTATTAACGGGTCTTCCTTGTAGACGTATGGATATTATCCTATCACTGACAGCATTGTACTTCAGGACAGATCTTGAAACATCCTTTGTGATGATGAATGCCATGCCATTCCTCTTCAAACTGTCATTCCCAGCATAGTAGATCACAAGGTTGTCTGCTTCAAAATGGCCAAAAACAGGCCATTTCCACTCACTAATGCCGAGGATATCAATCTTTATGCATTCCATTTCATTTCTGACAACTTGCAATTTTCCTAGATTCATACTTCGTACATTCCATGTTCCAATGATTAATGGATGTCTGCAGCTGTTTCTCTTCAATTTGAGTGGTGCCACATCAGCAAATGGAGATCTTGAAAGCTTTACCTTATCCATAGAAGTAAGGCTGGGTTTACTTAGATGATGCAGCTCTTTCCCAGTTCTATTTTGAGAGCTTCTAACCTAACCAGACTATTCATAAATTGCGCGGTAATGTATCAGACAGTGTTTCTTTGCTATTCATAAGGTTTTCCCTGGCCAGTGCTTTGAGAAGTGGATGGCCTCCTCCTTCTTCCTAGTCTGTCTCAGTCTGAAAGCTAGGCCGAAACCTGTGCACCACGTGCATCCCACTGTGTTTGAAACACCAGTGGCTCAGCCTCACAACTCACATCAACACATCACCATGGTAGGACAAACCGACAGACAAGTTTGTCTCCCTGTTGGAAACCTCTTGTACCACCCTTACCTGGGTCCCTGTGGCTGACTCCTTCTTTGTCCAGATTCCTAGGCCTTTTAATCCCCTTTCTCTCCTCTCACACCCTGCTGCTTTGGGTGTGCCTGAGTTCCCTCTCCTCATCTGGATCCCTGAGGCTGACTGCTCCTCTGTCTGGTTCCTGGCTTTTAATCCCCTTTCTCCCACTTTCCTGCCCTGCTGCTTTGGGTGTACCTGATTTCCCATTTGCTTTAGCTACTCTCAATTCAGGAGCAAGTTTCAGAGTCTCTTCTGACATCCATTTTTGTCTTTTCTTCCTTTCCTGTCTTTAAATGACCTTTTTCTTTCTTTATGTATGATATTCTTGATGTCATCCCACAATTCATCTGGTTTTTAGGCACTGATGTTCAATGTGTGAAATCTGTTCTTGGATGGTCTCTAAATTCAGATGGGATATAACCAAGGTCATATTTTGGCTCTTGTGGACTTGTTTTAATTTTCTTCAGCTTCAACTTGAACTTGCATATGAGCAATTGATGATCTGTTCCACAGTCAGCTCCTGGCTTTGTTTTGGCTGAAGATACTGAGCATTTCCATTGCCTCTTTCTACAGAAGTATTAGATCTGGGTCCTGTGTATTCCATCTGGTGAGGTCTACATGTATAGCCACTCTTTATGTTGAAAAAAGGTATTTGCAGTGAATAAGTCATTGGTTTTGCAAAATTCTATCATGAAGTCCCCGGCACCATTTCTATCACCAAGGGCCTATTTTCTAATTCCTGGTCATTGTTCTTTGTTTCCAACTTTCACATTCCAATCACCAGTAATAATCAATACATCTCAATTGAGTATTTGCTCAATTTACTAGATGCATTAAAATCCTGTAAGTGTAGGGACCCACCAACCCACTGCCATAAGTCGATTCAAGTGTAGCGACAGTATGTGATAAATGAGAAAAATAAGTTGTTCAGTTTATTCAAAGAAAAAGTAATCATTCTGAGCTGGGTTTATAAAGAGGTGAGATGCGATATGAGCCTTGAGGGGTGAATGATAGGATTTCCGCAAATTTAGAAGTGATGTCACATATATAGTTCAGAGTACAAATGTTTGGGCTGTGAGTAAAAGTGTTTGGATGGAGTAGAGTATTCTTATTGTGTGAGGAGATGAGGCAGGTGAAGTGGAGAGTCCTTATGACTCTATAATCTGGACCTTGAGTGTCAGGTTAAGACAATTGAAATTTACCCATTGGGCAGTGGAGAACGGCTCCAAACATGGCAGCCTTTTCTATTGAAGCACATTTTTTTTTTTTTTCTTTTAATGCACTACAAAGTTTTATTGTCCTCCTTTTTATCTCAAACTTCATTTCAAATTGCCAAGCATCTCTGGGTCCTCTCTGACTGGCCAGCTTCCTTTCATCCCTGGCTCAATTCTTTTCTTCAGAAAGCTGTTCCAGACCCTTTCCAGTATAAATTAATTAATCCTTTCATGCTTCTCTGAAGAACTCATTTTCCTTTGCCCACTTCTAGATAAACTGATAAAGACTTGGGGTCCTGTTTCTCCTTAGAGAAGGCTGGGAAAACATGTAATTGACATTTTCTCCATCATACCCACATATTCAGTTTTTCACACAATTACTTTGGGCCAAAATTCTTTAAGATTGTGAACCTGATTGTCACTTTTTCCTCACCAGAGACAAAATGAGAGTAGGAATAATCCTAGATTTTCTTTCCCGATTCCATTATTGATATCCTACTAAGGGATCTTTTGGCCCAGCAAGATTTCATAGGTGAAGCATCCAAGAGCAGTTAGGTTGAATGACTTGTTTGGATAGAGGCAGGAATGAGACTGGATGTTGGATCTTGTAATCTAAGAGTCAGTCATTCAACACAGATTTATTTATTAATTTTTATCGTGATTTGGGTGAAAGTTTACAGAGCAAATTCATTTTCCATACAGCAGTTCATACACATTTTGTCTCATGACATTGACTGCAATTCCCTTCAATGTAAAAGCCCTCTTCTCACTTCCTTCCCATAGTTACCTCTACCCTGTGTCCTTCCTGCTCATGCATCCCCCCTCCACCACCAGCTGTCTCCCTATGTAAACACTGCCCTACTGTTCTCCCACGACTGATCACTCCAAGAAGTGTATCTACCTGATGAAAATGTTCATCCCATATGCCTGTCTGTTGTTTGGCTCGAAGCCACAGGAGTGAGTTCAGTTCCAGACCTAAAGGATAACTAGGGGCCATAGTCTCCGGGGTCTCACCAGGCTCTATCAATAAACCTGGTCTTTTTTTTTTTTTTTATGATTTTGAGTTTTGTTCCATATTTTTCTCCTACTCTATCCAGGCGTTCTTGCACTGATACTTTTCTGAGTGGTGAGTTGACAGTGGTAGCTGGGCACCATCTAGTCTCATGGTCATATAGGCTGAGGATTGTATGGTCTCCCAGTTCCTTGGACTAAACATTTCCATGCATCTTTGGTTTTCTTCATTCTTCTTTGCTCTGGATGAGGAGAGACTCATCATAACATCCTGATGGCTGCTTGCAAGCTTTTAAGATCCTGGTTGCTACTTACCAAAGTAGGATGTAGAACAATGTTTTTGTGTAGTATGTTGTTCCAATTGAGCTTGATGTACCCTGTGACCATGGTCCCAAGCCCGTAGGTCCAACTGCTTGTTTCCTTCAGGTAACTGGTTGTGGACAAGAAGCCACCACAACCTTGTCCCTTATCAGCTGTACTATACACCCGGGTACTCTTACAGTACATACAAATGTGTATGTAGAAACATTGTCTGCTAATCCTATACATGGTCATGGGCACACTCCCCCCTTGCCTAGACATACCAGATCGTTCATTCTGTCCACCTATCTATCCACCTGTAGATCAGTGCTTGCAATCACTGACAGTGCAGTACTCTACATGCAAAAGGGTTTATCTTTCTTGTCTGACCTCCCGTGTACCTCTCTATGTCTTCCTCTTCCTCAGTGCCACTGTGTTGATCATTCACTCTTGGTACGTTGTCCTTCCCTTCACCCAAATAAGTACTTGTCTCTACCTATCTAACAGTGTTCCCACCCCTTACCTCCTATCCTGGTAACCAAAAAAGAAAGTATCCTTTCATATAAAAACCTTTCCTTGACTTTTTACAATAGTGAACAAATACAATATTTGTCCTTCTGTGATTGATTTATTTTACTTATCATAATGTCCTCCAAGTTCATGTGATGTTTTGCCGATTCTACATTTTTCTTTTTTCTTTTTTTTTGGTGATTTGGGTGAAGATTTACAGAGCAAATTCACTTTCCATACAGCAGTTCACATACACATTGTCTCATGACATTGACCACAGTTTACCACAATGCAATATCTCCCCTCCCACTTCCTCCCAATACCTCTTCCCAGTGTCCCTCCCTCCGTGTACTCCTGCCCCATGAGCTGTCTCCCTGTGCATAAGCAGCCCTTCTTTCTCCCATGATTGTTCTCTCTGAGGAGTATATCTACCTCAGGTAAATGTTCAACTCATATGCCTGTCTTTTGTTTGGCTGGAAACCACAGGTGTGGGTTCAATTCCAGACCTGAAGGGCAGCTAAGGGCCATAGTCTCAGTGGTCCCACCAGGCTCTATTGGACCAGCAAACCTGATCCCCCTCCCTTTTTTTTTTTTTTCTCCAAATGATTTTGAGTTTTGTTCCACATTGTTCTCCCTCTCTATCCAGGATCTCCTACATAGATTCCCCTCCAAGTGGATGACAGTGGTAGCTGGGCACCATCTAGTTCTTCTGGTCTCATAGTTGTATAGGCTGCAGATTGGATGGTGTACCAGTTGCTAGGACTAGTTGTTTCCATGAATTTTGGTTTTCTTCATTCTTCTTTGCTCTGGACAAGGAGATATCTATCGTTGCATCTAGATGGCAGCTTGCTAGCTTTTAAGATTCCAGACGCTACTCGCCAAAGTAGGAAGTGGAACAATGTTTTGTATAGTATGTTATGCCAACTGAGCTTGATGTCCCCTGCGACTATGGTTCCAAGCCCACAGGTTCAACTACTTAGTCCCGCTTGGTAGGTGGCTGTGACCAAGCAGTGACCACTACCTTGCCCCTTGTCAGCTCTACTATACACCTGGGAATTCTGATCATTTACATATACTTATAGAACCATTGTCTGCCAACCCTGTACATGTTCTTGGATACACTCCCCACTTCATAGACATACCTAACACTCAGCCTGTCCACCCACATCTATCCACCCATATACCCATGTTTCCTTTCATTGACAAT
>NW_006929038.1:0-574 GCF_000298275.1 Orycteropus afer afer
TGCAACTTCACTTACTGAGCGAGAGCCACTACCTCCTTCTTCAACAATGGGCCAATGGTAAAAATCCACCAAGAAGAGCCTGAATCACCCTTGGCTGCTCTTCACAAACAGTTAACAGAGACCTAAATACAACAATGCCACGATGCCTTGGAGACAACAGGCCATCACAGTCCACACAAAGAAGCAGGATAAAGTGGAAGAAACAAGGGAGCAGAATACAGACCCAGAACACATCCTGAGGAAGAAGCAGCATTGGAAGTCTCTGATAAGGAATTCAAAAGAATTATATTTAGGTATCTTCAAAAGATTGAGAGAAAGATCAAAGAAAACACAGAAAAAACCCTAGAAGAATTTTGGAAGAAAATACAGGAACAAAATGAAAAATTAGAAATTATTCTAAATCTACAGACAGAAATCCAGATTAATACTAAGTTGTCAGAAATAGATAACACATTGGAAGGGCAAAGGAGAAGAATTGATGCGATGGAAGACAGAATTAATAAGGTGGAAGAAAAATACCTGAATACTTCTTTGGAAAGGGATCAATCAGAAAAAAAATCAAAACAAAATGAAG
>NW_006929038.1:1677-2223 GCF_000298275.1 Orycteropus afer afer
TCAAAGGTTGGAAAAAGATATATCAAGCAAATGACAACTGTAAGAGAGCAGGAGTGATAATATTAATTTCTGATCTAATTGACTTTAAGACAAAAACCACCATACAAGACAAGGAAGGACATTATATAATGATTAAGGATCAATTGAACATGAAGATATAAGCATAATAAATATCTATGGATCCAATTAAAGAGCCCCAAAATACATAAATATCAGACTTTAAAAGAGTGGAAAAGCCAAATAGATGACTCCACAGTCATAGTGGGAGATTTTTAACACACCACATTCTTTGAAAGATAGAACAGCTGGAAAGAAACTCAACAAAGATGTAGAAGAGCTAAACAATATAATCCACCAACTTAGCATTATAGACATCTACAGAGCACTTTACCCAACAGCAGCACAATATACATTCTTCTCCACCAGCCACTCCTCGGAAGGAAGGTTGGGCAATCCTACTTCTGTAGTGATACTGCCTCGGAAACCCAAGGAGGGGTCTCTATGAGGCGGGTTTGACTCGATGGCACATAACAACAACAACAACAA
>NW_006929038.1:4938-6155 GCF_000298275.1 Orycteropus afer afer
CTAGTGGGTGTGAAGGAGCTCTGGTAGCATAGTGCCTAAAGCACTTGACTGCTAACCAGAAGGCTGGCAGTTCAAATCCACCAGCCACTCCTCGAATACCCCGTAGTGATACTGCCTCGGAAATCCAAGGAGGGGTCACTATGAGTCAGGTCCCACTCGATGACACATAACAACAATAACAGTGGGTGTGAAGTGATCTATCATTACAGTTTTGATTTGCATTGCCCTAAGGATCCCTGCCATTGAGTCGACTCCCACTCATAGTGGCAGAGTAGAACTGTCATGTAAGTTTTCCCAGGCTGTAATCTTTATGGAATGAGACTGTCTCAGCTTTCCCCCATAGAGCAGCTGGTAGACCTTTTGGTTATTAGCCAATTGTCTTAACCACTATGCCAGAAGAGCTCCTTGAGTCTTGGCTGAAAGCAAAGTATACCAGAAAGATGTTTACTTGTATTTTATTGACTATGCAGAAGCATTGAATTGTGTAGATCATAAAATATTATGGATAACACTGAAAAGAATGGGAATTCCACAACTCTTAATTGTGCTTATGAGGAACCTGTATATAGACAAGAAGGTCTCATTTGAACAGAACAAGGGGATATTGCATGGTTTAAAATCAGGAAGGGAGTGCATCAGAGTTGTATCTTTCACTATACTTATTCAATCTGTATGCTGAGAAAATAATCTGAGCAGCTGGACTATGTGATAGAGAGTGGCATTAGGATTGGAGGAAGACTCATTAAAAACCTGTGATACGTAGACAGAACAACTTTCTTATTGGAAATGAAGATGACTTGAATCACCTGATGAAGACTAAAGACAACAGTCTGCAGCATGGATTACACTTCATCATAAAGGAAATAAAAATCCTCATAACTGGACCAATAAGCAGCATCACAATAAACAGAGAAAAGATTGACATTGTCAAAGATTTCATATTACTTGCTTCCACAGTCAATACTGATGGAAGCAGTAGTTAAGAAATCAGACGGTATATTGCATTAGGCAAATCTGCTGCAAAAGAACTCTTTAACAGGGAGACAGCTCAGGGGGAAGGAGAGTATGGAGGGATGGACACTGGGAAAAGGTAACTATGGGAAGGAGATGGGAGGAGAGATGTTGCATTGTGGTAAACTGTGGTCAATGACATGAGACAAAGTATATGTGAACTGCTGTATGGAAAGTGAATTTGCTCTGTAAATCTTCACCCAAAT
>NW_006929039.1:0-1097 GCF_000298275.1 Orycteropus afer afer
TTTGATATGTGCATTTATTACTGTAAATAGACCATTGAGTACTGCTTTCACTGTTTCCCAAAGGTTTTGGTAAGTTGTATTTTCATTTTCATTTGTTTCTAGGATTTTTTTTCTTTTTATTTCACACTTTATTTGTTACCCAGTACTTTTTCAACAGTGTATTGTTCAATTTCCACATATTTTATTGTTTTCCTTTGGTCTTCCAGTTATTGATTTCTAATTTTATAGCATTGTGATCCAAAAAGATGCTTTGTAGGATTTCAGTCTTTTTAAATTTATTGAGACTTGTTTTGTGTCCTAACATATGATCTATTCTGGAGAATTATCCACATGCACTGGAGAAGGATGTTTATTGTGCTGTTGTGGGTTGGAATGATCTGTATATTTCTTTGAGGTCAATGTGGTTGATTGTGTTGTTGAGTTCTCTATCTTTGTTGAGTTATTATTATTTTTAAGTTGTTTTGAGGTCAAGTTGGATGATCATGTTGTTGAGTTCTTCTATATCTTTGGTGAGGTTTTTTTTTGTTTGTTTGTTTTAGTTGCTCAGTCCTTGAAAATAGTGTGTTAAAATCTCCTAGTACTATTGTAGAGTTGTCTACTTTTCCTTCCAAGTCAGTTAATATTTGCTTTGTGTGTGCTGAAGCTCTTTCATTGGGTGCATAGATATTTATTATGATAATATCCTCTTGGCCAACTGATCCTTTTAACATCATATAGTGTCTTTCTTTGTCCCTTATGCTAGTTTTCTTAAAGTCTATTTTATCAGAAATTAATATTGCCACTCTTGCTCTTTTTTGGTTGCCATTAGCTTGATTTTTTTTTCTCCATACATTTATTTTTAATTTATTTATATTTTTTGTCTAAGGTGGATCTCTTGTAGGCACCATATTGATGAGTCTTCTGTTCTTATCCAATCAGCCATTCTCTTTCTCTTGACTGGTGCATTTAGTCCATTCACATTGAGTGTAATTTGTGATACATATTAATTTATTGCTGTCATTCTGTTGTGTTTTTTGTTGTCTTGGTGATTTCTTTGTTCCAAGTATTTTTCTGTGCTGAGTTCATTTCATTATCAAGTTGTTTGGTTGTTTTTTTTT
>NW_006929039.1:2253-3181 GCF_000298275.1 Orycteropus afer afer
AGTTGTAAGAATAAACTCCTGTTTGTTAAGGCCATCCCATTTGTGGTATTTTCTTGTCAAAGCAGCACTAGGTAACCAGAACAATGATATAGGGGAAGTTTTCTGTTAGCTATTCCTTGACAATTTTTTAGTTTTTTTTTTTGTTGTTGTTGTTTGTTTGTTTTGTTTTGTTTTTGTTTTTTCCTTTTTGTCCTCTTGTTCTGGTATTCCAATCAGGAGTATTTTGTTTCTTTTCATGCCATCCCATATAACTCTTAGGTGTTCTTCATTTCTCTTAAATCTTTGTTCTGATTTTTCCTCATACAGGCTCGCATCAAGGGATTTGTCTTCGAGCTGAGAAATGCATTCTTCAGCAAGTTCTAGTCTACTCTTTTGTCTTTCTACTGTGTTATCTATCTCCATAATTTTAATATTCATCTTCTGGCTTTCTAATTGCTGTTTTTGAATGAGTTCTAATTGTGTATTTATCTTGCTATTTTGTTCTTGAATGATTTTCCTGAATTATTCCAGGGTACTGTCTTCTCGTTGCTCCTGTGTATGGTGTGCTCTTGAAGGAGCTTTGTGTTAGGCTGAGTTCTCTAGAGAAGCAAAACTAGTGAAGCTTATATATATAGAGAGAGAAAGAATTTTATCTTAGGAAAATGACTCATAGTTATAGGAGCTGGAAAGTCCCAAGTTCCAATCAAACATCAAGCTGGAGGCTTTTCCTAACTCACATAGATGCAGGGGCTGATGAGCTCAAGGTAGGCAGGCAATATACTGTTGACTTCGGTAGATAATGAATCCAAACACCAGGAAGAATGGTGGATTGTTTCACTCACAGACAGTTATAGGCAGCACAACATGATCCAGAGCTCCCAGATTCAGAGAAGGCTCTCTAATTTTCCCAGGATGTCCATATATATATATATATATATATATATATATA
>NW_006929039.1:5821-6599 GCF_000298275.1 Orycteropus afer afer
CTGGGGGGTTTGAACCACCAGCCTTCTGGTTAGCAGTCAAGTGCTTTAGGCACTACACTACCAGAGGCTGTTAGGATTTATTTTTCCCAGTTTCTTAAACTGCTTCCTTTGGCCACCTTCCCTAGATCTAAAAATTTATCTTCTCATTAGCTTCTCATGACTCCAGTATCATTATTTGCATCAACTTTACCTAGTGTTTCAAAATATCTGTTGATAGACGGACTAAGTGTGTGGACTGTCCATATGATGCCATCTTCCTAGAATCCCCAAGGCTGTAAAACTACAGAAGCAGACTGCCTCATCTTTCTTTCACAGAACAGCTGGTGAGATTGAACCACTGACCTTTTGGTTAGCAGCCAGATGCCTTAACCACTATACCACCAGAGCTCCTATTTAACTTTAAGAAGAAAAAAAAATAGAATATATCTACTTAATTGATACAAATATTCAAATGTTAATGACATTAGAATAGATTCAAGGAAACTAAATATAAAATTAGAATTACATAAATTATGTAAAGGGAGCTGTGATGGCATAGTGCCTAAGGTATTTTGACTGCTAATCAAAAGGCTGGCAGTTCAAATCCACCAGCCACTCCTCAGAAGGAAGATTAAGCAATCTACTTCTGTAGAGATGCCACCTTGAAAACCCAAGGAGGGGTCACTATGAATAGCATCATAACATTATGACAACTTCCAGAATTAATAATCCTTTAACCCTTTAATGCTACTATTTTATAGTAACTACCAAATATAGATGCACTCTAACTTATAGCACA
>NW_006929040.1:0-784 GCF_000298275.1 Orycteropus afer afer
TTTTTTTTTTTTTTTTCCCAGCTTCTTTGAATTTTATTTAATTCAGTTCCTCATGAATACAATGAAGTTTCTGGAATTTCCATTCTTCTCAATATTATCCACAATTTATTATGATCCACACAATCAAATGCCTTTGCATGGTCATTAAAACACAAGTAAACATCTTTCTGATATTCTTTGCATTAAGCCACGATCCATCTGACATCAGCTATGATATCCCTCTCTACATGTCCCCTTCTGAATCCAGTTTGCATTTCTGGAAGTTCTCTGTCAATATACTACTACAATCGTTTTTGAATTATCTTTAGTAGCATTTTACTTGCAAGTGATATCAATGATATTGTTCAATAATTTCCACAATGTGTTGGATAACAGTAAATGATATTATTTAATTCTTGTATTAATATGTAGGCATTTATAATCTGTACCATCTCTTGGATATTCAGGAGATAAAACTCATAGAACCTAAAAATAATAAGTCAAATTTAATAAAAACAGATATGTTTGGGTGGCATTTCATTTCACTTATATTTCATTTAATTGACTGATACTGACTTTTCATTTGTAGTTGTTTACTTTTTATTTGAAAATCATGTTGTTGTTAACTGCCATCAAGTTATTCTCCAGCCACGGTAACTCCAGGAAAAACTGAATAAAATGTTGCCCAGTCCTGTGCGATCCTTAGATCAATTGTGAATTGTAATGTGTGGTTTTTCATTGGTTGATTTTTGAAACTAGATTGTCAGGATATTCTTCCTAATGCACCTCAGTCTGGAAGTTGTGC
>NW_006929040.1:1252-3566 GCF_000298275.1 Orycteropus afer afer
TACACATCTACCTGTCTTTATAGTAGATCTGAGCAGATGACTTTCTCAGCATCCAGCCAGGTGGAATGCAGGGCCCAAGGGCACCTCATGCAACCTGCTTACTTTAAACAAAAAAAAAACAGCGACAGCATAAGTTCATGGAAAACATTGTAGTGCTAAGGTAAGGAATCTGCTTCATAGGGAAGAAGAGACATCTGGGAAGTCCCCAGAGTTTAAGAGGATTTGTCTAGGGATGCTCTGCCAAACTGAGATGGGGTCTTCTTATAGCACTTTTCACCACCACCTGTCATTTAGATGCTTTGAACCAGATAATACAATGGAAATTACTATCACTACTATGTACCACCAGTAAGACATCTTCTGTCATGGATGGTCAGCAGTGATGGATTATGCCCATCTTAGTCTTTTCCACTTTCTTTTCCAATTGTTTTATGGAAGTTACAGTCTTTGACAGGATGCAAAGAGAGAGAAGAAGATGTGGGGAGAAGTGTGTGCATGTGGGTGTGAGTGTTGATGGATGGAAAAGAGGTAAATTCTGGGGCTGCTAACATGATATCCTACACAGAAAACACAAGTCCTTAAATAATATCTATGGAACTCTAAAATGATGAGATTCAGAGGATTTGTGGACTTGAAATTTTAAGAAAAATTTTGTATATATGCATTTATACCTTTCAGGGGATAAGGGTCCATTACTTCTGAGTTCTCAAAGAAAAGTATGAAATTTCATGCAAAACATTCTACCTACTTTAAATTAATGGTTACTCAATGTTCTGGTTGTTGGAGACTTTGCATTTCTTTAAGGAAAAAAAAAATTATTTTGCCTGCTTTCAGGCAGTCAAGCCATGTATGGGCCATGAACTATACTTTTGTCTAGCTCAACTGATCTCATAATTAGTTAAAGAAAATTCCTCCTAGATTCTAGCAATGACTTGACTATTGTTACCATTTTCAGTTTCATTTATTTTCTTTCTCAATCCTTAGTTTCCCTAGATTTTGTATTTACAAGTAGGAGAAGACAGTTTATGGGCTATCAACCAGGCAATATATTAAAAGTAGTCTTTCTTTACATTAAATGGCAGTCACTTGAATGACCACACTACTCATATAAAATCTTTCCTCTGACATGGTGTGAATTACATGGTTTTCAGAACCATCAAACCCAAACTCACTGCTGTGGAGTTGGATCTAACTCATAGCGACCCCTCCTTGGGTTTCCAAGGGAGCATCACTGCAGAAGTAGATTGCCCCATCTTTCTTCCGAGGAGGGCCTGGTGGGTTTGAACCGCCATCCTTCTGATTAGCAGTCAAATGCCTTAGGCACTATGCCACCAGAGCGCTAATGGAAACTCTTGTTTAGTATACCATAGCATGAATTGAGTACACAATAGGCATATATTGGATTATGCCTCTCTCTGCTAGCACTGGTTCTTGTCAGTTTTTTTTTTTCCCAGCTTCTTTGAATTTTATTTAATATCCAGAGGTCTCATCTCAGCAACATTTTTCTAATGCATTTTACTGAAATATAATTTATGTACAGTGAAATACACAAAACTAAAGTGGCATGGCTTAATGCATTTTTCTTTTTTTTTCAGTGTTTCCTCCCCTCCCCTCCCACCCCTGGCAACCAACAAAGAAAATTTCCCTCCATGTGTAAATCTTTCCTTGACCTGCCACAACAACGAACTAATACTAGATTTGTCCTTCTATGATTGACTTATTTCACTCAGCATAACGTCTGCCAAGTTCATCCATACTATGCGGTATTTTGTAGACTCTACATTATTCCTTAGTGTTGCATAGCATTCCATTATCTGTATGTACCATAGTTTGGTCATTCATTCTTCCATTGATGGGTGCGTAGGTTGTTTCCATATTTTTGCTATTGTAAAAAGTACTGTAATGACCATGAGTGTGCAAATGTCTGTTCCTGTCCTGGCTCTCACCTCTTTAGAATATACCTAGTAATAGGATTGCTGGGTCAAATGGTATCTCCAATTCCAGCTTTTTAAGGAATCGCCATATTGCTTTCCACAGTGGCTGTATCACTTCACAGTCCTACCAGCAGTGTATGAGAATCCGAATCTCTCCACATTCCCACCAGCATTTGTTATTTTCTGTCTCGTTGAACCTTGCCATCAGTGCTGTGGTGAAATGGTATTTCATTGTTGTTTTGATTTGCATCTCTCTGATGGCCAGTGATTGTGAGCATCTCTTCATGTATTAGCTGGCCACCTGAATATCCTTGGTGAGGTGTCTATTCATGTCTTCTGTCCATTTTTCAATTGGATTGTTAATTCCTTTGGTGTTGAGG
>NW_006929040.1:4228-5777 GCF_000298275.1 Orycteropus afer afer
ATGCCATTGTCTTCTCGCCTGCATGGTTTCTGCTGAGAAATCCAAGCTTAATCTTATTGGTTGCCCCTTGTAGGTAACTTTTCATTTTTCCCATGCTGCTGTCATGATTCTTTCTTTGTCTTTGGTTTTGGTGAGTTTGATGATGCTATGTCTTGGTGATCTTCTTTTGGTGTCTATCCTATTTGGAATTCATTGGTCTTCCTGAATGGATATATTCTCACCTTTCATCAAACCAGGAAAATTCTCTTCCAGCAAATCTTTGACAATTTTCTCTACAGTTTTATTTATCTCTTCTTGTTCTGGAATTCTGATTACACGTAGGTTATTCCTTTTGATGATATCCCACGTGAATCTTAGGCTTTCTTCATTTTGTTTTGATCTTTTTTCTGATTTATCCCTTTCCAAAATTGTGTTCAGGTATTTACCTTCTATCTCACTAATTCTGTCTTCCATTGATTCAATTCTGCTCCTTTGCTCATTCAATGTCTTATCTATTTCTGAAAATTTATTATTAATCATCAGGATTTCTGTGTGTAGATTTTGTATTATTTCTATTTTTTCATTTATTTTGTCATTTTGTTCTTGTATTGTCTTTCAAAATTGTTCTAGGGCTTTCTCTGCGTTTTCCTCAATTTTTTCAGTGTTTTCCTTGATCTGTCTCTCAATTCATTGAAGATACCTAAATATAATTCTTCTGAATTCCTTATCAGGGAGTTCCAATGAGGCTTATTCCTGAGGGATGTGTTTTGGGTCTGTATCCTGGTCCCTTGTTTCTTCTGCTTTATCTTGCTTCGTTATGTGGACTGTGATGCTCTGTTATCTCAGAGGCATTGTGACCTTTTTGTGTTTATATTTAATTAGTGATTATATGTCGGAATGACTTGCCCACAATTTTCATTTTCTTGTTTTGTTTGTGTGTTATCTACACAAGTAGGGTACTGTGCTCTGCTCCTCTATTCACTAGTTGACAGCACTTATACACTCACCACCTGTCTCCTTTCCTGTTGTCAGCCTCTGTTTGCCAAGGTCCCTACCAACCTTGGCAAACAGAGCCTATTCTTAGGTCCCTGGATTCTGAATGAGAATGCTACTACTTTAAAATCCAAAATGGTTGCCACTTGTAAATATTCAAAATGGCTATACCCTTGGTCACTTTAAATATTCAAATGGCTGCCTTGTGTAAGCAATCAAAAGAGCTGCACCCTCTGGACAGTAAAAAGTCCACAGCTCAGGTTGTCTCCCTCCTTGTTGTTTCCCTTCCTAGCCATAGGCCACCGTGCAGTTGTCCCTGTAGCCGTTGATGACCAGGGCTGATCTTTAGGTCAATTCTCAGGTGTCAACACCATTTGGAAACATTCAGGTTGTTGGTCCCGTCAGAGTAGCTGAAAGTCCATAGCTTTGACCACCTTAGTACTCACTGTTTTCATTCAGGTTTTTCCACTACTTGGTGCCTAATCCACTTCTGTATAGTTCATTTAAAAGCTCAGGGCTCCAGGATTATCTTCTGTATCTCTGCCAACTGTTTTTTCTTTTCTTTGTTGAAGAGGGT
>NW_006929041.1:0-1878 GCF_000298275.1 Orycteropus afer afer
GGTATTCTATCAATTCCTGGAGGTTTGTTTTTCACCAGTTCTTTGAGTGCAGCTTGGACTTCTTTCTTCAGTACCATTGGTTCTTGCCACCTCCTGAAATAGTTGAACATTGACCAATACTTTTTTTTACACTGACTCTGTGTATTCTGTTTTGTTTCTCTAGTGCCACTCTAACAAACATACCAAAAATGGATGGTTTTAACAAACTGGGATTTATTCTCTTACTGTTTAGGAGGCTAGATGTCTGAGTTCAAAGTGCCAGCTCTAAGGGACAGGTGAAAGCTCCTCAACCATGACCTTCAGCTCCGAATCTTGCTCCTGGCCCACTGAACCTGGAGGCATCTCTTAGCTCAGACAGCTGCTGGTTGCTGAGGCTGACAAATCCAATGTTGACAAGTAAAATGGCACATTCCCAAGATTATCAAGCAATACAACAAGCCATTAATTCAAGTCCATTAACAGGCCCAAGATTGGCAGACAACACGGTAGGCCAATGAGATGAAGACTTGGCTCCTTGCAGGGTCCAAGTGTGCCAAAATCTCAGAGACCTTTCTCAAAGCTGTCTCCTTATGTACTGGAAGCAGACCATATATCTAAAGCAGCAACTCAGCTGCTCCAGTAGATTCCACCATGGAGTTTATTACCAGTATTACCTGTGGAATAAATACATCCAGTTGCCCAGCCATTCAATACTAGGCTCAGTCAAGTTGACACAACTTAACTGCCACATCTTACATCTTCCTTTGATGCTTCCTGCATTATTTAATATCTTGCCCGTAGCATCTTTCCATATTGGAACTTGAGGTTTCAATTTTTTTCTTCAATAATTTTGGGTTCAGAAGTGCTGAGCATGTTCTTCCCTTTTGGTTTCATAACTCCAGGTCTTTGCACATTTCTTTATAATAATTGCCTTTTCTTTTTGAGCTGCTCTTTGAAACCTTTTGTTCAGTTCTTTCATCTTGACATTTCTTCCATTTGTTTCAGCCGTTCTCCATTAAAGAGCAAGTTTCACAGTCTCTTCTGACATCTATTTTTCTCTTTTCTTCATTTCCTGTCTTTTTAATGACACTTTGCTTTCTTCATGTATGTTGTTCTTGATGTCATCCCACAACTCATCTGGTTTTCAGTCATTAGTATTCAGTGCCTCAAATTTATTCTTTAGCTGGTCTCTAAATTCAGGTGGGATGTGATCAAGGCCATATTTTGGCTCTAGTAGACTTGATTTAGTTTTCTTCAGCTTCACCTTGAACTTGCATATGAGCAATTGATGCTCTGTCCCACAGTCAGCTTTTGGCCTTGTTTTGGCTGAAGACATTGTGCTTCTTCATTGCTTTTTCCACAGATGTAGCAATCTAATTCCTGTGTATTGCATCTGGTGAGGCCCACGTGTACTGCCACTGTTTGAGTTATTGAAAAAAGGAATTTGCAATGAATAAATCATTGGTATTGCGAAATTCTATCATGCCATCTCTTACGTCATTTCTATCACCAAGGCCATATTTTCCAACTACCAGTGATTCTTCTTTGTTTCTAACTTTCACATTCTAATCACCAGTAACAATCAATACATATTGATTCCATGTTTGGTCAATTTCAGACTGCAGAAGTTGGTAAAAATCTTCAATTTCCTGGTCTTTGGCTTTAGTGGTTAGTATGTAAATTTGAATAACAGTGGTGTTAACTGGTCTTCCTTGTAGGTGTATGGATATTACCCTATCACTGACAGCACTGTACTTCAGGATAGACCTTGAAACATTCTGTGTGCTGATGAAAGTGACACCATTCCTCTTCAATTTCAGCCACTAATGCCTAGGATATCGATATTTATGCATTCCATTTCATTTTTGACAATTTCTAATTTTCCTACATTCATACTTT
>NW_006929041.1:2558-3231 GCF_000298275.1 Orycteropus afer afer
AGGAGTCCTCTTAAGTGTTGTGCACCCTAATATCAAAAGGCTTAGGGGTGAAGACTAAACTGCTCTCAACTGTGTTTGTACCATTTCTGGTTGCTTCGGTTATGAGACCACATCTCATATTAAGTGCACATGCAAATATTAACACATTTAAATATTAAACAAAGCCCCAGGCAAATGAAATTAATTTTATTCAGGACAAAGTAATTCATGATCAATCATTACCAGTTTGGGGAAAGATCTGGAGAACAGTATGAGTGACATTACCCGAAGTGTGCCAACCTTAGGTGTTTAAGGTGTCTGAACAATTGGAGATGATTTTTTTCTTCCTCTGACTTGAACGGAGTTTGTTAATTAGCTAAAAGACCATGTATCCATATTTCATCACCTGTATTGCCTGATTCTTCTATTCATATTCATTTTATCTTTTAATTTCCTAGAAACACCTTTCCTTTTCAAGCTTTTATCACCATTGCTTTCAAGGTCAACCTCAGACCACTGACTTTATCCCTTTCTCAGAAAAACTAAACTTCTTCTGATCCCTTATAATATGAATTGTCAAGACAAACCACTTGACCTTTGGGATTATTGTTTTATATTCAGCTTATTTTCTCTGATTCCTGATGACATTTTCTTGCTAGATCCAAGGCCATAGCATGCTCTGTGTATACATTTA
>NW_006929041.1:4941-5476 GCF_000298275.1 Orycteropus afer afer
TGCTGCATCTCACCTGACCAGCTGATTATCCATGACAGGAATGCTCACTTCCAAATAAGTATTGAGTGTTAATTTTGCCTTGAGTTGCATTCCTTCTGCCTCAACTCCATTTCCAGTGACCAAGTGACCTATTATGTTTGCAACCTGAGTCAAGCAAGGTGTGCTATTTAGTAGAAATCATACCATTTCTTTAACTTTTGGGATCTGCTTAGTTCCTCATTCAGTCGCTAATAATTTACTCAGGAATGACTACTTACCCTTACCTTTACTTTCTGTTCTAATCTTATAACTCTAGTTGTGCCTACTCTAGATATTGGTAGATACTAGCTAATTATCAATAAATAATTATAATTATTATTTATAATATATTAATAATTATAATATACTAATTATAATTATTAATTGACAATTAAGAATTAACATATTTTAATTAATAAAGTTAGCAGGCCAGGAGAGCAGGAGAAAGGGGTAAAACCCAGGAAGCCAAAGAGAAGAGCAATCAGCCAAAGGGATTAGGGGAGGAGGGGAAACTCAG
>NW_006929042.1:0-641 GCF_000298275.1 Orycteropus afer afer
AAGACTGGTCTGATGCCACTTATCCAGACTATGGCTTTTATCCACCTGTACCATTGTGCTCTCTTTTTCCTGTTTTTCTTGTATTGAATTAGCTTCTTTGTTGTTGCCATTGTTATGTGTCATCAGGTTGGCTCCAACTCATAGTGACCCTGTGTTCAATGGAACGAAACGCTGCCTGGTCCTGTGCCAGCCTCACAGTCCTTGTTATGCTTGAGCCCATCGTTGCAGCCACTGTGTCAATCCATCTTGTTGACGGTCTTCTCCTTTTTCACTGACCCCCTACTTTACCAGTCATGACATCCTTCTCCAGGGAATGACCCTTTCTGACAATGTGACCAAAGTAGGTGACACAAAGTCTGGCCGTTCTCGCTTCCAAGGAGCATTCCAGCTGCACTTCTTCCAGGATAGATTTGTTCATTCTTCTGGGCATCCATGGTTCTTTCAGTATTCTTCACCAACACCACAACTCAAAAGCATCAACTCTCCTTCAGTCTTCCTTATTCATTGTCCAGCTTTCACACACATATGAGGTGATTGAAAATACCAGGGCTTGGGTTAGGTGCACTTTAGTCTTTAAAGTGACATCTTTGCTCTTCAGCACTTTGAAGAGCTCTTTTGCAGCAGATTTGCCCAGTGCAATA
>NW_006929042.1:917-2807 GCF_000298275.1 Orycteropus afer afer
TCTTTTTCCTTTATATTGTTGTTGTTAGGTGCTGCTGAGTCAGTTCCAACTCATTGCAACCCCATGTACAGTGGAATGAAACACTGCCTGGTCTTGCCTGGTCATTGTTGTTTGCTCCCATTGCTGTGGCCACATTGTCAATCCATCTTGGTTGAGGGTTTTCCTCTTTTCTCACTGACCCTCCACTTTACCGAGCATGATGTCCTTCTCCAGGGACTAACTCTAAACTCACTGCCATCGAGTAGGTTCTGACTCACAGCGACCTCTCCTTGGGTTTCCAAGGTGGTATCACTATGGAAGTAGACTGCCCAACTTCCTTCTTTTTTTTTTTTTTCCCCAACCTTCCTTCTGAGGAGTGGCTGGGGGGTTTGAACCGCCAGCCTTCTGGTTAGCAGTCTGGTCCCTCCTAATAACATGTCCAAAGTATGTGATGAAGTCTCACCATCCTCACTCCAAAGGAGCTTTCTGGGTACACTTCTTCCGAGACAGATTTGGTCGCTCCTTTGGCAGTCCATGGCATAGTCAATATATTATACTCAGGCAATTATTATTGTTGTTTTAAACTGACTTTTGGAAGTAGTTGCCAGGCCTTTCTTTCTCATCTTAGTCTGCAGAATTTTTAACTGACTTCCTGGGCTTTCATGCAGGTGAAAAACACCTTTCCCTGAAACTAACTGCAAACAGATTTTAGACTTAAAGTAAGTTGCAGGATTATAAAACATCTAGAAGATAACATTGGAGAAAATTGAGGTGATCTTAGGTTTTGGGATGAGTTTTTAGGCAACACCAAAAGCGTGATTCATGAAACTAAGTAGCAAACTGATAAGTTGAACTTCATTTAAAAAAATTTTTAGAATTTGATCTGTGAAAGATACCATTAAGAAAAGGAGAAGATGAGTGCCAACGTAGAAAAAATATTTGCAAAACGTTTTGTCTGATTCGAGACTTGAATCCAAGGAACCTTTAAAATTCAACAATAAGAAAACAAGCAACCCAATGTAAAAAGTAGGCAAAAGATCTGAACAGACTCCCGGTCAAAAAAAAAAAACACACAGATGGCAAATAAGCATATGAAAAGGTGTTCATCATTGTATGTCGTTAGGCAGATGTCTTTAAGTCTATTCTTGCTCATGGTGACTCCATGTGTGTCAGAGTACTAAAAATGGCGGGTGTGCGGGTGGTATCTGACTTCTTCAAACCTAGCAAGGGAGGAAGAAGATCAGGTTGGACTGCCCAAGGCTGAATCCTATGACGCAGAGGTCAGACATGCCTCCACCCTCCAAGCTTTTTACCAACTTTGACACTAACTGTCTCTCCCATGTCACTCTCTACTTCTCTACTGGGTTCAATAATTCGTTGCAATGGCCACACAGAACTCATGGCCCATACTCGGGATTATGGGGTTTATTCAGGAAGTAACAAGTTACAGAATACCCATTGAGATGTTTCAACGAACGGATGCCACACTGGAGGCACTTACTTGTCTATGTCAAGTAATTTGGAAGACAACTATCTGGCCAACTGACTGTAAGAGAGCCATATCTGTGCCCATTACAGAGAAAGGTGATCCAACAGAATGTGGAAATTATCAAACAATATCATTAATACCAGATGCAAATCAAATTGTGCTGAAGATAATTCAAAAGCTACTGTGGCAGTATACTGACAGGGAACTTCCAGAAAAGCAAGCTGGATTCAGAAGAGGATGTGGAACAAGGGATATCATTGCTGCTATCAGATGGATCCTGGCTCAAAGCAAAGAATACCAGAAAGATGTTTACTTGTGTTTTATTGAATATGCAAAGACATTTGATTCTGTGGATCATAACAAATTATGGATAACGTTGAGAAGAATGGGAATTCCAGGACACTTAATTGTGCTCATGAGGA
>NW_006929042.1:4792-5378 GCF_000298275.1 Orycteropus afer afer
CAGATTTTGTCTCACCTACTTTGGTCATGCTGTCAGAAGGGACCATTCCCTGGAGAAGGATGTCATGCTTGATAAAGTGGAGGGTCAGCGAAAAAGGGGAAGGCCCTCATGAGATGGGTTGACACGGTGGCTGCAGTGATGGGCTCAGGCACACCATGGATCGTGAGGCTGGCACAGGACCAGTCAGTATTTCGTTCTGTTGTACATGGGGTCACCACGAGTTGGTGCCAACTCCACAGCACCTAACAACAACAGGGTACAATTCAGGATCAGAAACAAGTCAGGATACAGTTCTTCGATCAGAACAGCCTCTTCTCAGATGTGCCTGTGGCCCTTGGCCTCTGTTCTTCTCCAGCAAGTGTTATAAAGCTCTTTTAGTTCTGCAGATAATTGCCTAGGGGCACCTCATTCTGCCAGCAAACCTCCACAGGACTCAGCTCTATCTCTGTGGGTCAGCAAAACTAGCTCCACCAGGTGCCTTGAGATGCCCTGTTTGGCCAGCAGGCCTCCTACCTGAAGGCCTCAGCATTGTGGCTCTGTGGGCCCAGAAGGCCGCCGCACTGCCTCCTGCCCGTCCCCTGGTCCA
>NW_006929043.1:0-3379 GCF_000298275.1 Orycteropus afer afer
TAGTTCAGCCTGTCCACCCATCTATCCACCCGTATACTCATGTTTGCCTTCACTGACAACACAGTACCGTATGTGCAAAAGGGTTCATCTTTGTTGTCTGTACCTCCCATGTACCTCTCTATGTCTTTCTCTTCCCCAATGTCATCATGTTGATCACTCACATTTGGTACAATGCCTTTCTCTTCACCCAAATCAATACTTATCTCTACCTATCTAAAAGTGTCCGCCCCCCTCCCCTCCCACTCCTGAGAACCAACAAAGAAAATTTCCTTCCATAGATAAACCTTTCCTTGACTTTTACAATAATGGACTAATACAATATCTGTCCTTTTGTGATTGATTTATTTTGCTCAGCATAATGTCCTCTAAGTTCATCTAAGTTATGTGGTATTCTGCAGATTGTAGGTTATTCTTTAGGCTTGCACAGTATTCCATTGTGTGTGTGTGTGTATACCATGGTTTGGATATCCATTCGTCAGTTGATGGACACATAGGTTGTTTCTATCTTTTGGCTATTGTAAATAGTGCTGCGATGAACATAGGTGTACATATGTCTGTTCTTGTCACGGCTCTCACTTCTTTAGGGTATATACCTAGTAATGGAATGGCTGGGTCAAATGGTATTTCTAATTTCAGCTTTTTAAGGAATTGCAATAGTGCTTGCCATAGTGATTGTAACATTTGACAGTCCCACTACCAGCGTATGAGAGTCTCAATCTCTCTACATTCTTTGCCAGCATTTGTTATTATCTGTCTTGTTGAATGGTGCTACTAGTGCTGGAGCAAGACGGTATCTCATTGTTTTGATTTGCATCTCTCTAATATCTAATGATCATGAGCATTTCTTCATATGTTTGTTGGGCACTAGAATATCCTCCTTGGTGAAGTGTTTATTCAAGTCTTTTGACCATTTTTTAACTGGAATGTTTGTCTTTTTTGTTATTGAGGTTGGAGTTTTCTATAAATTCTAGAGATAAGTCCCTTGTCAGATATGTCATTGCCAAATATTTTTTCCGATCTATAAGTTTTCTTTTGACTCTTCTGGAGAAGTCTTTGGAAGCACATATAAATTTAATTTTTAGAAGGTCCCGTTAATCTAATTTCTCATCTGCTGTTTGTGTATTTTGGGTTATGCTTGAGAGTCTATTTATGCCATATATTAGTGCCCCCAAATTTGCCCCTAGTTTTTCCTTGAGGAACTCTGTAGTTTTAGTTTTCACATTTAAGTCTTTGATTCATCTGAAGTTAGTTTTTCTGTATGGTGTGAGGTACAAATCTTGTTTCATTTTTCTGTAAATAGATATCCAGTTTTGCCAGCACATTTTATTAAACAAACATTCTCTTCCCAATTTAATGGATTTTGGCCCTTTGTCAAAGATCAGCTGATCATAGGTCGATGGATGCATTTCTGGGTTCTCCTATTCCATTGGTCTTTATGTCTGTCATTATACCAATACCAGGCAGTTTTGACTACTGTGGCTGTATAGTAGTAGGTTTTGATATCCGGCTGTGTGAGACCACCTACTTTGTTATTCCTCTTCAATAGTGTTTTGCTTATCCAAGATCTCTTTCCTTTCCATATAAAGTTAGTGATTGGTTTTTCCATATCCCTAAAGAATGTTGATGGGATCTGGATTGGGATTGCATTGAATGTAGAGATTGCTTTGGGTAGAATTGACATTTTCACAATGTTCAATCTTCCTACCCATGAGCATGGGATGTTCTTCCATTTATGTAGATCTCTTATGGTTTCTTAAAGTAGTTTTTTATAGTTTTCTTTGTACAGGTCTTTTGTGTCCCTGGTAAGATTTATTCCCAATTATTTCATGTTTTTGGTAGCTGTTGTAAATAATTGATTTCCTTATTTCTTTTCCAGCAATCTCTTTGCTGGTGTAGAGGAATCCAACTGATTTTTGGATATTGATCTTATATCCAGCCATGATGCTAAATCTCTCAATTAGTTCCAGTAGATTTTTTGATTGAGTCTCTTGGGTTTTCTAGGTATAGGATTATATCATCAGCAAATAGGGATAGTTTGATTTCTTCCTTACCCATTTGGATGCCTTTGATTTCCCTTTCTTGCCTTGTGGCCCTACCTAGGACTTCCAGTACAATGTTCAATAGAAGTGGTGATAGTGGGCATCCTTGTCTGGTTCCTGTTCTCAAGAGGAATGGTTTCAGTCTCTCCATTGAGAATAATGTTGGCTGTTGGTCTTGCATACACTGCTGTCATGTTGGATCCAACTCATAGCAGCCCCTCCTTGGGTTTCCGAGGCAGTAACACTACAGAATTTGATTGCCCAACCTTCCTTCAAGGAGTGACATAGATGTCCTTTGTTATGTTGAGGAAGTTCCCTTCCATTCCTATTTTGCTGAGAGTTTTGATCAGGAATGGGTGTTGCATTTTATCAATTGCATTTTCTGCAGCAATTGATATGATCATGTGGTTCTCCTCCTTTCTTTTATTTACATGGTGGATGATGTTGATTGTTTTTCTAAAGTTGAACCCTCCCTCATACCTGATATAAACCCCACTTGGTCATAATGAAAGATTTTCTTGATATGTTGCTGAAATCTATTGGCTAGGATTTTGTTGAAGATTTTTGCATCTATATTCATGAGGGATATTGGTCTGTAGTTTTCCTTTTGAGTGATGTCTTTGCCTGGTTTTGATATCAAGGTTATGCTTGCTTCATAAAATGAGTTAGGGAGGATTCCATCCTTTTCTATGTTTTGTAATAGTTTGAGTAGGACTGGTATCAGTTCTTCTCTGAATGTTTGGGAGAATTCTCTGGTGAAACCGTCTGGGCCAGGACTTTTTTTAATTTGTCATTTTTTGATGACCTGTTCCATTTCTTCTTTTGTGATGGACCTGTTGAGCTTTTCCACATCAGTCTGTGTTAGTTTAGGTAAGTGGTATGTTTCTAGAAATCTGCCCATTTCTTCCAGATTTTCAAATTTTTTGGAGTACAGTTTTCCATAGTATCCTGATATTATCCTTTTTATTTCAGTTGGTTCTGTTATGATGTCACCCATTTCATTTCTTGTTCATGTTATTTGTATTTCTCCCTCTTTTCCTTTGTTAAATTTGCCAGTGCCTTATCAATTTTATTGATCTTTTAAAAAAACCAACTTCTGGTCTTGTTTATTTTTTCTAATATCCTTCTATTTTCTGTTTCACTGATTTTTGCTCGCATGTTTATTATTTTCTTTCTTCTGGTGACTGTAGGCTTTTCTTGTTTTTTCTAATTGTTGGAGATGTTGGTTTAAAGTGTTGATTTTGGCTCTTTCTTCTTTTTTGATATGTGCATTTATTGCTTATAAATTGGCCTCTGATCACTGCTATTGCTGTGTCCCAAAGATTTTGGTATGTTGTGTT
>NW_006929043.1:4704-5270 GCF_000298275.1 Orycteropus afer afer
AAATTTTTCTCTTTCAGGGTTTTATATATACCATCCCATTGCCTTCTCGCTTGCATGGTTTCTGCTGAGAAATCAGAACTTATTCTTACTGGTTGTCCTCTGTAAGTCACTTTTTGTTTTTCCCTTGCTGCTTTCAGGATTCTTACTTTGTGTTTGGTTTTGATGAATTTGATGATGATACCTCTTGGTGATTTTCTTTTGGGGTCTATTCTGTTTGGGGTTCACTGGACTTCCTGAATGGATATAGTCTCATCTTTCACCATATCAGGGATGTTCTTCTCTAAAACATCTTGGACAATTTTTTCAGTGGCTTTCTTTTTCTCTTCTTGTTCTGGAATTCCAATGTCACATAGGTTATTCCTTTTGATAGTAGAAACCTTAGGCTTTCTTAGTTTTGTTTTGATCTTTTTTTCTGACTGATCCCTTTCTAAAGAAGTATTCAGGTATTTGTCTTCAATCTCATTAAGTCTTTCTTCCATTGCATCAATTCTATTCCTTTGCCCTTCCAATGTGTTATCTATTTCTGACAATTTAGTATTAATCTTCTGGATTTCTATCTGTAGATT
>NW_006929044.1:0-1190 GCF_000298275.1 Orycteropus afer afer
TTTGCATCTATATTCATGAGGGATATTGGTCTGTAGTTTTCCTTTTGAGTGATGTCCTTGCCTGGTTTTAGTATCAAGGTTAAGTTTGCTTTATAAAATGAGTTAGGGAGGATTCTATCCTTTTCTATGTTTTGGAATAGTTTGAGGGAATTGGTATCAGTTCTTTTCTGAATGTTTTGTAGAATTCCCTGGTGAACTGTTTGGGCCAGGATTTTTTTTTTTTTTTTTTATTGTGCTGTTTAATTTCTTCTTTTGTGATGGGCCTGTTCTACTTTTCCACATATATCTGTGTTAGTTTAGGTAAATGGTGTTTCTAGAAATTTGTCCATTTCTTCCAGATTTTCAAATTTCTTGGAGTACAATTCTTCATAGTATCCTGATATCCTTTTGATTTCAATTGGTTCTGTTGTGATGTCACCCATTTTGTTTCTTATTTTTGTTATTTGTATTCTCTCCCTAATTTCCTTTGTTAAATTTGCCAGTAGTTTGTCAATTTTATTGATCTTTTCAAAAAACTAACTTCTGGTCTTGTTGATTTTTGTTGTTTTCTATTGCCCTTCTATTTTCTGTTTCATTGATTTCTGCTCGAGTCTTGGTTATTTCCTTTCTTCTGGTCACTGTAGGCTTTCCTTGCTGTTCTTTTTCTAATTGTTGGAGATGTTGGTTTAAAGTGTTGATTTTGGCTCTTTCTTCTTTTTTGATGTGTGAATGTATTGCTATGAATTGGCCTCTGATCTCTGATTTTGCTGTGTCCCAAAGATTTTGGTATGCTGTGTTTTCATTCTCGTTTGATTCAAGGAATTTTCTAATTTCAATTTTGGTTACTTCCCTTACCCAGTCTTTCTCAAGGAGGGTGTTGTTCATTTTCCATGTGTTTACACTTTTTCTGTTGATCTTCTTATTATTGATTTCTAAATTGATAGCATTATGATCTGAGATGATGCTTTGCAGTATTTAATTTTTTTTTTATATTTGTTAAGGCTTGCTTTATTGCCTTACATATGGTCTGTCCTAGAAAATATTCCATGTGCACTGGAGAAGAATTTATATTGTGCTGATGTTGGGTGAAGTGCTTTGTAGATGTCTATAAGGCCATGTTGGTGGATTGTATTGTTTAGCTCTTCTTCATCTTTGTTGTGTTTCTTTCTTGTTGTTCTATCTTTCAAAGAAAGTGGTGTATTAAAGTCTCC
>NW_006929044.1:4360-5714 GCF_000298275.1 Orycteropus afer afer
TTTTTTTTTTTTTTTTTAGTATTTAAAAACAATGCTCAAGGGACTCAAAAGTTTTATTATTTGAATTTCAAAATGAATTATGTTATATTAACACAAATTATTTAAATGTGTGTGAAATAGATATGATTAATTTAAGCTACATATGTACCAATATTCTTGTAAAACCAAGCTTAGTTCTTAAAGCTCTGGTGAAACTTTTTTCATATAGTGAAATTATATTTTAGTTTCATTGTATAGTAGCCATCTGTGATGGTTACGTTTGTGTGTCTATTTGACTGGTCCATTATTCTCAGTAATCTGTTAGGTTTATAATTATATATTTTGGCAGTTATGTAATGATGTAATCTGTCAGTTATGCAGTGATGTATTCACCTCCCATAATGTGATCTGATGTGATCACCCAATCAGGTGTAATGAAAACTTCTTTGCAGCTGTTTCCTGTATCCAATATATATATGGATGATCAAACAGGGGTTTCATTTACTCTGGATTCTACATTTAGCTCATTATCATCTGACCTCTGCTACTTGAAATCCTTCTGCCTTCTCAGCCAGAGAACCAGCTGCCTACTGTCTTACCTGCCTATCTTGGATTCATTATCCTCTGCAAACTGTGAGGCAACAGCCTGGCATCTCATCTGCTGATCTTGGATTTATCAGCCCCTGCACCTGCATCAGTCAGAATTCTCCAGTCTGGTGCATGGGCTTGGATCTTATCAGCCTCTACAACCATATGAGCCATTTCCTTGGCTCTTTATATAAATTATATATATATACATACACACACACACACACACACACACACTTATGCACACATACACTCTACTGGTTTTACTTCTCTATATAACCCAGTCTAAGACACCATTTTTGAGGAAATCAAGATGAATTCAGAATATGTACTAAAAATCCTACAAATATGAAACTAAATTAAAAAAAAAAAATCTTTCACAATGTTGAAATAAAGATTTAAAGATAAATCCAGTATCATTATCTTTTTAAAATTATAGGATTTCTATGGATGTATTCGCAATAACCCAAAGTATTTATTTTTCCTAATAGAGGACTGTATTATGAATTAAAATTAGAAGTTACTTGATTTGAAAACACTGGAATATAGCTAAAGGGTAAGTTAATTTCTCCATGATATTGAGTTATATTGAATAATCAATTACAGTGTATGATTTACTCAGAATGTACATTCTAGCTTTTATTTTTATACCCAAGTCCAGATTAGGAGCTCTGGTAGCATAGTGGCTAAAGCACTTGACTGCTAACCAGAAGACTGGTGGTTCAAACCCACCAGCCACTCCTCGGAAGGAAGGTTGGGCAATCCTACTTCTGTAGTGATACTGCCT
>NW_006929045.1:0-5412 GCF_000298275.1 Orycteropus afer afer
GTGCTACCATGGGGAGGAAGTTGGAGGGGAGCTGTTGCATTGTGGTAAACTGTGGTCAATGACATGAGACAAAGTATATGTGAACTGCTGTATCGAGAGTGAATTTGCTCTGTAAATCTTCACCCAAATCACAATTAAAAAAAAAAAAAAAGACCGGCCTTATTGGTTTGATGAAGACTAGTGGAACCCCTGAACCTATGGCCGTTAGACACTCTTCAAGCCAGGAACTGAACTCAACCCCCATAGATCAACTTTTCAGCCAATCGATAGAGAGGTCTATAAGGTGAATAGTAACAATAGGATGGTATGCAGTCATTAGATCAACCATAGGAGATCAAAAGGGCAGCATCTGCCCAGGGATAAAGCTAAGAAGGCAGGAAGTGATAGGAAAGAAGGATGACAGGAAATGGTAAACACCAGGAGGAAGTAGGAAGGGTGCTGTTACATTGTGGGGGTTGCAATGAATGTCACAAAACAAAATGTGAATGAACTGTTGAATGGAAAACCAATTTGCTCTGCAAACTTTCACCCAAATCAGAATAAAAAACCAGCAAAAAACCGTTCTTTTTAAAAGTGAAAAAAAAAATCCTTATTATAGCAGCCAGGTTTTGTTTGCTTTGCATTATTGTGGCAATAGGAAACTGACACACCAGGTCTTTCTTTGCTCAATCATAAGTGGTCCTCCATCAGAATTATCTCAATAAACGTCTAGTCTGCACCATGTCTCACCAAATAATATTAGACTAAATGAGAAATAGTTTCGCTATTTTAGTTTTCAGTAAAAAGCAACTCTAAATTATCAAGTATGTCTCTGTCATATGTATACTATGTAGATTCAAAGAGCTGGTTCATGGTTTTCTCATTAATGGTTTCACTCAACTGTAAAACAAACTATTTGCTGTTATCATTACAAAAACAATAGATCTACCATTTTCATATGCCATTTATGGTCTGTAGCATAAACCCTGTCATGTGATAAAGAACTTTGCTCGTGGCTTTCTCTTTCAGTGTTTTATTTGCTCTAAATTTGAAGCTGGTTCTACAAGCATCTTGACAATAGCATGACCTGTATCTGATTTTGCTGTAGTTTTAGTCTCTTTGCCTTTATGAATAAAATTCAATTTTTTTAAGTAAGCAGCAGAAAATTTGAGACAGATGGGGATGTGTATAGGATCTGTAATTTTACCAGGTCTTGAGTAGAAATTTTAGTTGCACCTAAAGGAGAAGTATACTGTAGAATAAACCAAACAAAACCAAACTCACTGCCGTAGAGTCGGATTTGACACATAGCAACCCCTCCTTGGGTTTGCGAGGCGGTATCACTATGGAAGTAGATTGCTCAACCTTCCTTCTGAGGAGTGGCTGGTGGGTTTGAACTGCCAAACTTCTGGTTAGCAGTCAAGTGCCTTAGGAGAATAGTGGGTCTCAAACTCAAATTTTAGTATGCTTCAGAATTCTCTCAAGGGCTTCTTAAAACACAGATTGCTGGAACCCACACTGAGAGTTTCTGGCTCAGCAGGTCTGGAGTGAGGTCTGAGAATTTGCAAGTTCCACAGTGATACTGTTGATGCTGATATGAGGACCATATTTTGAAGATCAATGCTAATATTGCTGCTACATGAGGTAAAAATGGAAAATTCAGTCAGCCTGTTTCTTTGTTCATGTACTGCCAAATGACTGTTTTTCTCTTCTCACTGTGGTCAAGTCAGTCCCGACTCATAGCGACCCTTCCTTGGGTTTTTCTCCTGGCATTGAGTAAACTGGTCATTTGTGCCCCTGTACTTCCAGTGTTATCCAAGGTTGAGATGGAGAGAATTGAGGTATATGGCTTATTTAATATAAAAAATGTGTATCTATCCCATATCCTCTGTTGATAAGGGTATGAGGAAACAAGACTTCTCATAGTCTAGTAGTGAGGATGTCAAATGGTATAACCTGTCTGTACAACAGCTGCTCAGAAAGTGTAGCATTCTAAATTGTGCTATGTGACCAGGAAATTGTACTTCTAGAAATTTATCACGTGGAATTAATTGGAAATGCACTGCAAAATTTAGGCATAAAGATGTTCATCACAAGTAAAATTTATAAAAACTCAAATTGGAAACAGCCTGAATGTCCACCAATGAGGAATTGGATAAATGTAGTAGAACACTTTGCTGTGGAAGAAATCTTAGAAAATAAATATTGAGGTAGATATTACAGTTGTCATGTGTGTAATATTTTTTGGTTTCTTGCATTTTCTAAAACTGCTGCAATGGATATGTTTTTCTTTCTTTCTTTTTGGTGTTCAGAAGAAACATTCTCTCTCCACATTACTTGATGAAATTACATTAGGAAACTTCACGTGCATTGTCTTTCTCTATATTCAAGTTTAGGACTTTGCAGAAAAGCTATAGCAAAGTCTACAGACCTTAAATCAAACTAATCATTTTGATCCTCAGCAAAGTATTACTAGTTAGGGAATCATTGTTGTCTGTTAATTCTGTTCAGAAAGCAATGGCATAAATGAGACAAAATAGAAACTAACATTTCCTGTATCTATATAAGGAGCTCTGGTGGCATAGTGCCTAAGGCATTTGACTGCTAACCAGATGGTTGGCAGTTCAAATCCACCAGCCACTCCACGGAAGGAAGACTGGGCAATCTACTTTCGTAAAGATTTACCAACTCAGAAACCCAAAGGAGTTTGCTATGAGTTGGAATTGAGTCAATGGCAGTTTTTATTTTTTAAAATATCTATATACTATATAGAAGCTCTGGCGGTGCAGTGGCTGAGGTATTCAGCTGCTAACCATAAGGTCAGTAGTTCGAATCCACCAGCTGCTCTGCAGGAGAAAAGTAAGGCAGTTACTTTTCCAGTCTTGGAAACCCTATGGGGCAATTTTACTCTGTCCTATAGGGTCACTATGAGTCAGAGTCTACTTGATAGCGGTGGGTATATACTGTATTCCATTTGCCTTGCACAAATAACTGTTAAAAGTGATGAAAGGATTGGATACATTCAGCTAAAGAACATAAGTTTTACAATGAAGAACCAAATAATGATGAACCCACCATTTTCAGGATACTATCTATAGCAACAAGTTTAGCTGGACAGAATTGAGGTAAAAATTGCAGTTTGATATAATCTGTCTGTATCAGCATCAATATTACTTTGAACTCCAAGTATCAATGAACAGGAAAAGAGTTAGATTTATATTTAAATTTTATTCAATTAGTATGTTCACAGAAAAAGTAGAACAACTTAAAATTCCTATAATTTCATGTCATAAGTAAAAATATAAATTCATAGAAAAAATGTAAGTGCTTTGGTTAAAAAGTTAGCATTTTAATAATCAAATAGTAGAATTCAATCTTACTGACTCCCCCTCCTCTGTAGACCCTTTTTTCTCTGAATTTTGTTGTTGTTGTTGTGATTTGGGTGAAAGTTTACGGAGTAATTGGTTTTCTGTTCAACAATCCATACTTTCTGAGGCACAGAATATTTAGTCATAAGATACTTATCAACTACTTTACTTATAAAATGGACTCTACTTAGTATTCATACATGGATTCTAGATCTCAAGAAACCAATTAAGTCAAAGGAACAAATTTTCCAATATTGAAAAAATATGTATAGTTCTGAAAACATGGCTTTTTTCCTAAAATCTCCCAATCAATATCACTGTCTTTCTTGCTCACCTACCTGTTCTCTTATGCAAACAAACAGAAACATTTTTTTTCTTTCATGTCAACACTTAGTTTTCAAAGATTATTCACATTAAAAAGCTTATATAAGGAAAAATAATCTAAATATAGCAATAAAAGAAAAAAATACATATTGAAACAGTACTGAAAGTATATGTTCTTCGATATAATTCATTACAATAACCTTGTTAACTGTAAACCTTTATGGGAAAATAACTGTTGAGTCTTCAGATTTGAAGGTTGATCCTGGTCAACTCTTTCTCAGCTTCGAGACTCTCACTGAGTGAAAGCTTAGTCTGTGAAGGAGGGAAAAAAAGCTGTAACATTAGGGGGTTAGCAATCTTACAAAATACCCTTGAAACTTGGTTACTAAAAATAGACAGGGGTGGGTGATTAGAGAAGATTGTGAGTGAGAAAAGGAAGAATCAAGAGCAGTAGAAATTTGAAGGGATCCCATAGAGCTGTTCTCAGCGTCAGGGTGACAATGGCTGCTGTAAGCAGAATGAGTACCACATCAAGATGTTTATTCTCACTACAGAAAAATGATGCATGAAAAGCTCAAAAGTAAAAACAAAATCAAGCAAGGCAGTTTTACTTATGAATTTTTTTGTTCTGCATTAGCATTTTTACAGAAATTATTAAGGATTGCTCAGAGTTAGACCCTAGAAGCACCCTGGTGGAAGTTATATTTATTCATTTGTGTTTCATTGTTCTCCCTCAAAATCAGTTTTAGTTGTACAGATGCCTGTCCTGCAATTACCTTTCATCTCTTCCATCACTTTCATCAGAGTTTTGATCACTTTCCGGTATTATCTAAATGAGAAAAGTTGAAACAAGTCATGCAAAAGCTTTCCTTAATCAGCACAAAGTGTTTATTTTCTATACTTAAAATTGACTCAACATTTTCAGTGACAATATTCTCTCTGCTTGACTTTTCATTTAACATTCAATTTCAGGTTTTCTTTCCTATTCACAGATACAAGAATGTCAAAGCCAGTGGACCTTTAGTAACCAGCAGTCCAGTGCTCTCACATTACAGATAAGGTAACTGGGATTCAGGAAGGTCAAAAGACTTCCAGTGCCTTATAGCTAGTACTGGCCCACAGGAAAATGCTCAAGATCAAGGAAAAAGACCATAATTGTAGATAAAATCCACAAAGAGAATCTCCATAATATTTACATAATAGGCTTGTGATTGACTGTATTCTAGACAACTTGTTGTCATGTGGCGTCTAGTCATTTCCAACTCATAGCGACCCTATGTACAACAGAATGAAACACTGCCCAGTCCTACGCCAGCCTCAGGATCCCTACTATACCTGAGCCCATTGCTATAGCCACTGTGTCAATCCATCTTGTTGAGGGCTTTCCCCTCTTTCATTGACTCTCCACCTTACTAAGCATGATATCCTTCTCCAAAGAATGGTCCCTTCTGACAACATGACCAAAGTAGGTGAGAAAAAGTCTGGCCATTCTCGCTTCCAAGGAGCATTCCGGCTGCACTTCCAGGACAGATTTGTTAGTTCTTCTGCCAATCCATGGTACTTTCAGCATTCTTCACCAGCACCATAACTCAAAAGCATCAACTCTTCTTTGGTCTTCCTTATTCATTGTACAGCTCTCACATATGTATGAGGTGATTGAAAATACCATGGCTTGGGTCAGGTGCACCTTAGTCCTCAAGGAGACATCTTTGCTCTTTAGCACTTGAAAGAGGTCTTTTGT
>NW_006929046.1:0-852 GCF_000298275.1 Orycteropus afer afer
TTCCTCTCTAGAAATAGAGAGGAGGCTCCATCCAGAGTAGAATTAATGGATGGATGCATGGATGGATTTATGGATGCATGGATGGATGGACTTATGGATGGATGGATGGATGCATGGATGGGTGCATGGGTGGATGCATGGATGCATGGATGGATGGATGCATGTGTGGATGCCTGCATGGGTGATTGTGTAGATGCATGGATGGGTCATGGATGCATGGATGGATGCATGGATGGATAGATGCCTGGGTGGATGCCTGGGTGGATGGATGCATGAGTGGATGCATGCGTGGATGCATGCATAGATGGATGCATGCATGGATGGATGCGTGCATGGATGGATGCTAGATGGATGGATGCATTGTGGATGCCTGCATGGATGATTGTGTAGATGCATGGATGGGTCCTGCATGCATGGATGGATGCATGGATGGATAGATGCCTGGGTGGATGGATGCATGCGTGGATGCATGCATGCATGGATGGATGCTAGATGGATGGATGCATGTGTGGATGCCTGCGTGGATGATTGTGTAGATGCATGGATGGGTCCTGCATGCATGGATGGATGCACGGATGGACAGATGCCTGGGTGGATGCCTGGGTGGATGGATGCATGAGTGGATGCATGAATGAGCTGCTAAGTGCTCCATCACGGGTGCCTCATGGTCACCAGCCTCCAGAAGACATTGATGACTCCCTGAGGGAAGAGCTCCCCACAGCTTGGGGAGCACAGCCTTCACAGGGACTCTGAGTAGACTGTAGATATCAGCACTAAGTATCAGTCTATGAGCAGAGAACTCTGCTCCAAGCAAGCATTTTCCCATCCCCGGGGAACAGTCCCTGCTGGGGC
>NW_006929046.1:1787-3104 GCF_000298275.1 Orycteropus afer afer
TCTCTGTGGTTCCCCAGGTCCTCATGACTTGGGGGGACTCGACAGCAGCTAATCACAGCAGCCCTGCTACTCAGCTGTGCCCCACAGTGGCGTCAGTAGCATCCAGAGCTGTGGAGAAACGCAGAATCTGTCTGCATTTCAACAGGATGCCCTGCGACTTGTGTCCACATGGTGCGTGAGAAGTGGTGCTCTGTGGTGTCCCAGCACGCAGCCCAGCCTGCAGGCCCAGCCAAAGCTCCTTTCTGCTCTTCTCTATCCATTCATTTCTCCCAGAGAAGCCTGCATTTCTCTTTCTCTCTCCACACACATACAGAGAGAGAGAGAGAGAGACACATAGAGACACACACAACACACGCACACACACACCCCTGGATTTATGGTGCACATAGGCACTTCCCACTGGATTCCACAGCTCAGCCCTGCACTAGACAGTGTCCCGACCCTTTGAAAAGTCTACCAGATGGCTGGCACCATGCATCATGGGAAACCTAGTAGGTGGGCTATATAGGGGCATGAGAGAAGAAATTCAAATTCAATACTTCTGGGATGGACCCAGAAATCTGCTTCTAAACTCTCCAGGTGAAGCTGATGTGAGACACAGCTAACATTCCTGGGGAGTCCTTGGGCCATGCCAGCTGTTAAAGCGCTCAGCTGCCAGCTGAAAGGTGTGTGTGGGGGGGTTCCAGTCACCCAGTGGTGGGTCAGAAGAAAGGCCTGGCTATCTACTTCCAATGAAGCCCTACGGAGCACAGCTCCACTCTGACACTCACGGGCCCTCCACGAGTCAGAGTCGCTTGACTGCAATTGCTCCTGGTGACATTCACAGGCGCTTCCTATGGAGTGGGTGCCACGCGGGACACTTTCCATGCATCATCCAAGTTAGTCACCCCAACAACTGTTCAAACAGACCCTGTCTTTGTTCCCCTTGAGGGTGAGGAAAGGGAGGCTCGGAGAAGAACTCGTCTGGCTCTCACAGGAAGTGGGAAAGCTGGACTCCAGTCCAGGCTACTGCTCCAGTCCTTAGTTCCTGACACCGCCTGCCCCCTGCAGTGGCGACATGTCCAGGGCAGCTGGCTGTGCAGCTGAGTGAAGAGGTGCCCAGATAAGGGGCCTTTAGGGAGGCGGGAGGTAGAGTTGGTGACACACCAACTCTCAGTTTGTACCCAGCCTCCACGCAGATACATGGCTTTGTCTCAGAGTTCTGCTTGCCTGGACTCAGCAGTGGGTCTGTTTGCTGTGACAGGAAACTATCTTTTCTCAGGGATTTCACTGCAAACATCCACCTGTTGGTGGTAATTACACGGTCATAGTCAACAG
>NW_006929046.1:4429-5363 GCF_000298275.1 Orycteropus afer afer
AACAACAACAACAACAACAGTCAACAGACACCAGGGAACTGTCCTAAACCGAGGGCACGGGACAAGGACCCAAATCAGCCACACTTAGCCTCAATTTCCACAGAAGCTGACAATCAGCTCTGCTCCATGGGGACAACGTAAAGGCTGGGCCAGAGATGGTGCTGGGAGCGTGTCCTGGTGAAGGAGACACAGCAGGTCAGGGCAGAAAAGGACTCTGGGAAGAAGGCGCTGACATCAACAGTCTGTGACCAGAGGTAGTACAGGTGGGAGAAAATGCTTATGGCAAGAAATTGATTGTAAGGTGAGAGACACTCGGTGGTTCACACTGTTGTTTCCATTTACATATTTACGTGCATGGCTTGTGAAGGAGAGTATATGTGGAGTAAGAAACCCCAGCGCTAGTGAGCACCTACTGTTTACCAGGCTCATACATGCACCTTCTCTCTTGTGAGCAGCCAAGAGGGGTCATCTTTTACCAGAGGAAGCTTGTGAAAACAGAGCAGCCTCCCTGAGTCTCAGCAAGGTGGTAGGGCTAAAATTTGAATCAAGTTGCTGCCTGACTCCTAAGCTCACCCTCATTCTACAGGGATTCCAATCTCAGGGAACCATCCCTTAGCACATCTGGGTGTGGACCCCTAGAAGTGAGAACCCTTTAGTTATGGGGGGTGCCTTGGTGTTGTCCAGATGGCAGTGGCATGGATGACGGCAGCACTTCTGAGGAAAACGCTTGAGTTCCTGGAAGCCCAACTGTCCCCAAGCTCACTGCCTTGGGTCCTGTTCCATGACAAGGGTTTTTCTAAAACTCAAAAAATCCATTGCCGTCCAGTCGATTCTGACTCATAGACACACTAAAGGACAGAGTAGAACTGTCCTGTAGGGTTTTCAAGGAGCTCTGGTGGCGTAATGGATAAAGCATTTGGTTGCTAATCAGAAG
>NW_006929047.1:0-487 GCF_000298275.1 Orycteropus afer afer
TCATATGTTTGTTGGCTGCTTGAATATCCTCCTTGGTGAAGTGTCTTATTCATGTCTTCTGCCCATTTTTTAATTGGATTGTTTGTCTTTTTGTTATTGAGGTGTTGGAGTTTTCTGTAAATTCTAGAGATAAGTCCCTGCTCAGATATGTCATTACCAAATTTTTTCCCCAATCTGTAGATTCTCTTTTGACCCTTTTGGAGAAGTCTTTGGAGGCACATAAAAACTTAATTTTTAGAAGGTTCCAGTCATCTGGTTGCTCTTCTTTTGCTTGTGCATTTTGAGTTATGCTTGATAGTCTATTTATGCCATATATTAGGACCCTTAAATTTGCCCCTAGATTTTCCTTGAAGAACTCTACAGTTTTAGGTTTCACATTTAAGTCTTTGATCCATCTGCAGTTCGTTTTTGTGTATGGTGTGAGCTACAGATCCTGTTCCATTTTTCTGCAAATGGATCTCCAGTTTTGCCAGCACCATTTATTAAA
>NW_006929047.1:1409-1941 GCF_000298275.1 Orycteropus afer afer
GATCATGTGGTTCTTCTCCTTTGTTTTATTTATGTGGTGGATGACGTTGATTGTTTTTCTAATATGGGACCATCTCTGCATACCTGATATGAACCCAACTTGGTCATGATGAATGATTTTCTTGATATGTTGTTGCAGTCTCTCGGCTAGGATTTTGTTGAAGGTTTTTGCATCTATATTCATGAGGGATATTGGTCTGTAGTTTTCCTTTTAGTGATGTCTTTGCATGTTTTTGGTATCAAGGTTATGCTTGCTTCATAAAATCAGTTAGGGGGAATTCTATCCTTTTCTATGTTTTGGAATAGTTTGAGTAGGATTGGTATCAGTTCTTCTCTGAATGTTAAGTAGAATTCTCCGGTGAAACCATCTGGGCTAGGACTTTTTTTAGTTGGTAATTTTTTGATGACCTGTTCAATTTCTTCTTTTGTGATGGGCCTGTTCAACTTTTCCCCATTAGTCTGTGTTAGTTTAGGTAAGTGGTGTGTTTCTAGAAAACTGTCCATTTTCTCCAGATTTTCAAATTTGTTGGAGT
>NW_006929047.1:3474-4224 GCF_000298275.1 Orycteropus afer afer
TTTCCTGTTGATCTTCCTATTGTTGATTTCTAATTGGTGAAGTGCTCTATAGATGTCTATAAGGCCAAGTTGGTGGATTGTATTGTTTAGCTCTTCTGCATCTTTGTTGAATTTCTTTCCAGTTGTTCTGTCTTTCAATGACAGTGGTGTATTAAAGTCTCCCACTATGACTGTGGAGTCATTTATTTGGCTTTTCAACTCTTTTACAGTGTGATTTATGTATTTTGGTGCTTTTTCATTGGGTCCATAGATATTTATTATGGTTATTTGATCCTTTAATCATTATATAATGTCCTTCCTTGTCTCGTATGGTGGTTTTTGTCTTAAAGTCAATTTGATCAGAAATTAATTTCGCCACTCTTGCTCTCTTATAGTTGCCATTTGCTTGATATATCTTTTTCCAACCTTTGACTTTTACTCTATTTTTGTCTTTATCTCTAAGGTGTGTCTCTTGTAGGCAGCATATATTGATGGGTTTTGTTTCTTATGCAATCTGCAACCCTTCATCTCGAGTGGTGCATTTAATCTGTTAACATTCAGGGTAATTATTGATGTTTGAATTTGTTGCTGTCATTTTGTTATGTGTTTTTTCGTGGTTTCCCTGGTTTCTTTGTTCCATATTATTTTCTGTGCTGAGTTCATTACGTTTATGAGTCTTGTTATCATTTCTTTTGTTGCTGTTGTTTTAGTATGTGCTGAATATTTGTGCTTGTCCTCTTTTTTATTGTGATGTGAAGGTTTATCATTTTT
>NW_006929047.1:5865-6448 GCF_000298275.1 Orycteropus afer afer
TTCTAATTTTTCATTTATTTTGTCATTTTGTTCTTGTATTTTCTTCCAAAATTCATCTAGGGTTTTTTGTGTGTTTTCTTTGGCCTGTCTCTCAATGCTCTTAAGATACCAAAATATAATTCTTTTGAATTCTTTATCAGAGAGTTCCAATGCTGCTTCTTCCTAAGGGATGTGTTCTGGATCTGTATCCAGCTCCCTTGTTTCTACCACTTTATCCTTCTTCTCTGTGTGGACTGTGGTGGCTGTTGTCTCCGAGGCATCGTGGCGTTGTTTTATTTAGATCTCTGTTGACTGTTTGTGAAGAGCAGCCAAGGGTGATTCAGGCTTCTCTTGGTGGTTTTTTATCATTGGCCCATTGGTGGAAAAGGAGGTAGTGGCTCTCACTTAGTAAGTGAAGTTGCAGGAGGTATGGGCATAGTTGTGTCTTATGAAGACTGTTCCTGTCTCCCACTCAGTTAGACAAAAATTACAATAACCATCAAAAAACCAAAAGCACACCATATATTCACACAGGAACAGTAACCAAAAAAAGAAAAAAGGGAAAAAGAAGAAGAGAAAAACAAGAAAACCTGCAATATCTGGA
>NW_006929048.1:0-670 GCF_000298275.1 Orycteropus afer afer
ACATATGTTGTTTCCATCTTTTTGCTATTGTAAATAGCGCTGTGATGAACACGAATGTGCATACATCTGTGCCTGTCCTGGCTCTCACCTCTCTATGATATATACCTAGTAATAGGATTGCTGGGTCAAATGGTATCTCCAACTCCAGCTTTCTAAGGAATCCCCATACTGCTTTCCGCAGTGGTTGTATCACTACATAGTCCCACCAGGACTGTATGAGAGTCCCAATCTCTTCACATCCCCACCAACATTTGTATTTTCTGTCTTGTTGAACCTTGCCATCAGTCCTGGTGTGAGACAGTATCTCATTGTTGTTTTGATTTGCATCTCTCTGATGGCCAACGATCATGAGCATCTCTTCATGTATTAGCTTGACACCTCAATATCCTCCTTAGTGAAGTGCCTATTCATGTCTTCTGCCCATGTTTTTCTTTTTTTTTTTTTTATTGTGATTTGGGTGACGATTTACAGAGCAGATTTACTTTCCATATAATAGTTCACATATACTTTGTCTCATGACATTGACCACAGTTTATCCCAATGCAACATCTCCCCATAGTTACCTCTTCCCAGTGTCCATTCCTCCATGCACTCCTGCCCCCTGAGCTGTCGCCTGTGCATAAGCAGCCCTTCTTTCTCCCATGATTGTTCTCTCCAAGGAGTGTATCTA
>NW_006929048.1:1642-2681 GCF_000298275.1 Orycteropus afer afer
TTTAGCATTGCATAGTATTCCATTGTGTGTATGTACCATAGTTTGGAAATCCATTCTTCAATTGATGGACACCTAGGTTGTTTCCATCTTTTGGCTATTGTAAATAGTGCTGTGATGTACATGGGTGTGCATATATCCGTTCTTGTCATGGCTCTCACTTCTTTAAGGTATATACCTAGTAATGGAATCACTGGGTCAAATGGTATTTCTATTTCCAACTTTTGAAGGAATCGTCATACTGCTTTCTACAACTTCTGCCTATTTTTCAGTTGGATTGTTAATTCCTTTGGTGTTGAGGCATTTGAGTTTTCTATAAATCTTAGAGATAAGTCCCTTGCCAGATATGTAATTATTGGCAAATATGAATCTGTTGCTGTCATTTTTGTTATGTGCTTTTTCATGGTGTTGATTTCTTTGTTCATATAATTGTCTATGCTGAGCTCATTTTGTTTATGAATTATATGGTAGTTATGTTTGTGTGTCAACTTGGCTGGGCCTGGTGAGTGGCTGGGCACCTGGTGGTAGTTATACCCCATGATGAGACTGGTAATCAGCTGCATGGTGGGATTTACCACAAGCAGCTGAGTAGCTGCCTTTGGGATGTGATCTGCTTCCTGTACATAGGCAGAAGCCTTGGGAATGGTCTCTAGCCTTTGGCATGCTTGGACCCTGCATGTAGCTGTGTCATTGCTCAGCAGACTGCTATGCTCTGCCGACCTTGGGACTTACAATGGACTTAAGTTAGTGGCCTGCCATGTGGTTTGGTATCATCGGGACTGTGCCTTTTTACTCGCCAACCTTGAGGCTTCTCAGCCTCAGCAGCCAGGAGCTGGCTGAGTGAAAATATGCCTCTAGCTCCAGTGGGCCGGGAGCAGGAGGCAGAGCTGGACCCCAAGGTTGAGGGGCTTTCACCCAGCCCCTAGAGCCTGGCACTTTGAATTTGGACTTAAAGCCTTCAAATCGTAAGAATAAACTCGTTTGTTAAGGCCATCCCATTTGTGGCATATTTTTTCAGAGCGGCACTAGGTAACCAGAACAA
>NW_006929048.1:3631-5181 GCF_000298275.1 Orycteropus afer afer
TTTAGTATTAATTTCTGGATTTCTGTATGTAGATTTTGTATCATTTCTAATTTTTCATTTATTTTGTCATTTTGTTCTTGTATTGTCTTTTGAAATTGTTGTAGGGTTTTCTCTGTGTTTCCCTCAATTTTGTCACTGTTTTCCTTGATCTGCCTCTCAATTTGTTGAAGATATCTAACTATGATTCTTTTGAATTCCTTATCAGGGAGTTCCAATGCCGCGTCTTCCTTAGGGATGTGTTTTGGGTCTGTTTCCTGGTCCCTTGTTTCTCCTGCTTTATCTTGCTTCTGTGTGAACTGTGATGCTCTGTTGTCTCTGAAACATTGTGACATTTTTGTGTTTATATTTAATTGGTGATTGTATATTGGAGTGACTTGTCCACAATTTTCATTTTCTTTGTTTTGTTTATATGTTATCTGCATAAATAGGAAACTGTGCTATGCTTCTTTATTCACTAGCTGAAAGCACTTACACACTTACCACCTGTCTCCTTACCTGTTGTCAGTCTCTGGTATGTCCCTGCTGACCTTGGCAAGCAGAGCCTATTTTTAGGTCCCTGAAATTTGAATGAGAATGCTGTCACTTTAAGTATCCAAAATGGCTACCCTTTATAAACATTCAAAACAGCTGCACCCACGGTCACTTTAAATATCCAAAATGTCTGCTGCATGTAAACAATCAAAATGGCTGTGCCCTCCAGACAGGCAAAGTCCACAGCTCGGGTTGTCTCCCTCCTTGCTGTTTCCTTTCCTAGTCACAGGCAACCAGCATAGTCGTCCCTGCAGCCCTTGGTGACCAGAGCTGATCTTTAGGTCAATTCTCAGGTCCGAACACCACTTGGAAATATGCAGGTTCTTGGTCCCATCAGGGTAGCTGATAGTCCACAGCTCCGACCATCTCTGTACTCACTGTTTTCATACAGCTTTCTCCACTAATTAGTGGCTAATCCACTTCTGTATAGTTGCTTGCAAAGCTCAAGGTTCCAGGATTATCTTCTCTACCTCTGTCAATTGGTTTCTCTTTTCTTTGTTGAAGAAGGTCTGTGTCATGTGTCTGTCTATTCCTCCATCTCACCAGGAGTCCCTGGAGTTAGTTTTTGTGTATGGTGTGAGGTACAGATCTTGTTTCATTTTTCTGGAAATGGATATCCAGTTTTGCCAGCACCATTTATTAAATAAAGTTTCTCTTCCCCATGTAATGGATTTCGGCCCTTGGTCAAAGATCAGCTGACCATAGATCAATAGATCTATTTCTGGGTTCTCAATTCTATTCCGTTGGTCTATGTGTCTGTTATTATACCAATACCAGGCAGTTTTTACTACTGTGGCTGTGTAATAGGTTTTGAGATCCAGCTGTGTGAGACCTCCTACTTTGTTCTTCTTCTTCAATAGTGCTTCGCTTATCCGAGGTCTCTTTCCTTTCCATATAAAGTTGTTGTTGTTGTTGTTATTTGCCATCGAGTCGGACCCGACTCATAGTGACCCCTCCTTGGGTTTCTGAGGCAGTATCACTATGGAAGTAGATTGCCCCATCTTCCTTCCAAGGAGTAG
>NW_006929049.1:0-3952 GCF_000298275.1 Orycteropus afer afer
AAAGAGATTTGTCTTCAATATTACTAATTTTGTCTTCTGTTGATTCACTTCTATTCCTTGCCCTTCCAATACATTATTTATTTCTTAAATTTTTATATTAATCTGCTGCATTCTTATTTGCTGTTTTTATATTGTTCTAATGTTCCACTTATTTCATCAATTTTTTTTTCTTTTTTTTCCCTTGGTTTTGTCTGTGCATGCCTTAATCTTATTCTATTGCAGTGACCTAATAACAGTTCATTTGAATTCCTTCTCAGATAGTTGAAATAGCATTTCTTCTTCCAGAAGATGTTTTGGTCTTATATTGTCATCATCTGCTTGAAACATATTGTCCCACTTTTTGTGTTACTTTAAGTTGTCTGTTGTCTCTGAGACATTGTAATATTATGGTATTTTTTTTGCTGACTGGTGGTGTAGTGCTTAAGCTTTTGACTGCTAACCAGTAGTCTGGTGGTTCAAACTCACCAGCCCCTCCTCGGAATGATGATGGGGCAATCTACTTCTGTAGTGATATCGCCTCAGAAACCCAAGGAGTGGTTGCTATGAGTAAGATCTGACTCTACAGCAGTGAGTTTGTTTTTTTAGTTTATATGTTGAATTGTTTCTGATGTTTTGTTTTAAGATATACAGGAATACTAAAGGTGTGCTACTCTAGTTGTGAATTTGGCAGCACTTGGGCACCCAACACCTGTCTCCATGAGAGTTTTGTTGTGATGGGAGTCTAGGCACATGTTTCTGATCACTGGTTGTATAGAGCAGCTGAAGGTAGGCTTGTTGGCTTTTAATTGCCATCTGTCATCAATCCATGCTACTGGAGTATATTGTAGCCCTCTCCTGGTGGGTGTGTGTACAGGTATGGTGGGTATGGTTGGGTAGGCTTACTGGCTCTCAACTGATGGTGAGGGGAAAAAAAAGGAAAAAAAAAAAATGAGGGAAGAAGACAAAAAAAAAAAAAAAAAAGAAAGGGGGGAGGAAATAGAGTACACCTAAAGAGAAAGGATAAGAGAAAAAAAAAAAAAAAAAGTAACAAGTACTGATGCAATGCTAGCCACCCAACATGTCTACAGTGGGATTGTGGTGCTTATTCCATGGGAGCATGCACTGCTGAATGTACAGAGGTTGGGGTGGGCCTACTGAATAAGAAGATGGTGGAGCATGTGGTCCCCACTCTACAGGATCAAAAGAAGAAAAAGGAGGGAGAAAGAGGAAGTAGAAAAAAGGAATGAAGAAAAAAAACAAGAGTGGGAGAAAGAAGAACTGAAATGAAAGAGAAAGAGAAAAAGTAAAAAAAAGAAGAAATAAAAGTGACATATCACACAAGGGACTACTCTAAAATTTATAGAAAACTTGAACAACTTAACAACAGAAAAGCAGATAATCCAATTAAAAATGGACAGAGAACATGAACAGACACTTCACAAAACAAGATATTCAGGCAAATAACAAGCACTTGAATAAATGCTTGCAATCATTAATTATTAAAGAGATGCAAATAAAAACAATGATCAGATAAAATCTCAACCCACCACTAATGGCAAAATTAAAAAAATATAATAATAATAATAAATTTTTATTAAGGTGTAGAGAGACTGGAACTCTTATATATTGCTAGTGAGAGTATAAAATCAAACAAATTCTGTGGAAAATGGTACAGCCCTTCCTTAAAAAAAACTTAACATAGAAATACCATATTATCCAGCATCCCACTACTGGGTAAATAACTCAGAGAAATAATAACCAAGGCATTAACAGATATATGCACACCCTTGTTCATCACAGCACTATTCACAATAGCAAAGAGATGGAAACAACTTAAATGCCCATCACCAAAAGGAAGAGATCAACAAACTATTGTACATACATACATACATGGAACTCTATGCAATGTTGAAGAACAATGATGAATCTGCAAAACATCTCCTAACATGGATGAACTTAGTGGCCATTATGCTGAATGAAGTTATTCAATAATAAAAAGACAAATACTGTATGAAACCAGTATTATAAAAAGTCAAGAAAAGGGTTTCACAAAAAAAAAAAAAAAGAAATTTTCTTTGATGATTACCAGAGATGGGTGGGGAAGGGATGGTAAACTATTACTAGAGGGTAGACACACACTAACTTGGGTGAAGGAAAATAAAATAAATAAATAAATAAAACCTCAGAAAGAAAAGAAGTGAGACAGTACTTACTGGCACATGCATTAGCTACCAAATATGGCTGCAGCAGAAATGCAAAATTCACTCCAGGGGAATGGCCAACCATCTGTGGCTATGAAGGGACAGGGGTGGGCACTGCTGACTAAAATACTTGGCAGGGGACTGACTCTGAAGGATCAAGAAAAAAAATAGAACAAGAAGTGGAAGAAAAGAAAAAACAAGAGAGAAAAACAGAGGGAAGATCTAGGAAGAAAGAAAGAAAGAAAAAAAAATTGGTGCTGGTGAAAGTGCTACCCAGCAAGTATGGCTATGACAGAAGTGCACACCACTGACTGAGGAGGGGCTGTGGCAAATGATGCTGACCACATAAGTGGCAGAAGGCAGGGCACCCACTTCACAGGGTCAAAAAATAAGGGGGGAAGAAAGGAAGAGGAAGAAAAGAAAAGGAAAAAATAGAGGGTGTTTTGGATCTCTTGTGCTGCTCTAACAGAAAATACCACAAATGTATGACTTTAACAAATAGGGATTTATTCTCTTACAGTTTATGAGGCTAGAAGTCTGAGTTCAAAGTGCCAGCACTAGGAGCTGGATGAAAGCCTATCAATCATGGGCTTCAGCTCTGCCTCTTGCTCCCAGCCCACTGAAGCTGGAGGTTTCGCTTAACTCAGGTAGCTGTTGGCTGCTGAGGTTTGTCAAACCCAAGGTTGACAAATAAAATGGAATAGTTCTAAGATTACCAAACAACACAGAAAGCCAATAGTTCAAGTCCAGAAACATCCTAAGATTGGCAGGAAGCATGGCAGGCTGCTAAATGAAGACTCTGCTACATGCAGAGTCAACTGTGCCAAAAAGCTCAGAGACCTTTTTCAAAGCTTCTCCTTATGTACTGGAAGCAGACTACATCCTTAAGGCAGCTACTTATCTGCTCACTGCAGATTTCACCATGGAGCTGATTATCTGTCTCATCATAGGGAATTACTACAACCAGCTGCCCAGCCACTCAAAACCAGGCCCAGCCAAGTTGACACACAACCTTAATTACCACAGAAAAGGATATGGAAGAACTAAGAATAAAGATTAAAAACAAAGAAAGAAAGAAGGAAAGAAAAGCAGCATACTACTGACAATGTGGGAGGAAGTTTGACTAGCTCCCAGGTAGGGAGGGTGGAATTGCCATGTCTCTGGTCACTAGGAGGATGTGCAGTGTAAGGGGGAAAATCACACCTCTCAGGTCACTGATAACCAATGTGGGTGCTGGTGCAGTCCTTGATGAGTTTCGTTGGTTATCTGGTAGATGTCCTCATCAGAATACTGCTTACAAAAGTTCAAAATGACTGTACTGTGCCAGTTGGCAGTTCACCACTCTATTTGCCTGCTCGTTCACTGCTTTCACTCAACATCCTCCTTCCCTTGGCAGTTTATTTACTTCTTGATCTTTTCCTTTGAAGCTCTGGGTTCCAGGATTGTCTTCTGTATCCATTTTGCTTGATTTCTTGAGTCTTTGTTGTTGAGGATATGGACAGTATATCTGACTAGTCTGCCATTTTATTTTATTTTATTTTTACTTATTTATTGGGATTTGGGTGAAGATTTACAGAGCAAATTCACTTTCCATACATTTCACATATACTTTGTCTCATGTCATTGACCACAGTTTACCACAATGCAACAGCTTCCCTCCAACTTCCTCCCCATAGTACCACTTCCCAGAGGCCATCCCTTCATACTCTCCTGCCCCCTGAGCTGTCTCCCTGTGCATAAGCAACCCTTCCTTCTCCCATGATTGTTCTCTC
>NW_006929049.1:4794-5262 GCF_000298275.1 Orycteropus afer afer
TGTACCTCTCTATGTCTTTCTCATCCTCAGTGCTGCCATATTGGTCACTCACATTTGGCACATTGCCTTTCTCTTCACCCAAATCAATATCTATCTCTGTCTATATCTAACAGCGTTCTTTCCCCGCCCCTCCCATCCCTGGTAACCAACAAAGAAAATTTCCTTCTATAGATAAACCTCCTTTCCTTAACTTTTACAATAACAGACTAATACAATATTTGTCCTTTTGTGATTGACTTATTTCAGTAAGCATAATGTCCTCCAAGTTCATCCATATTATGCAATGTTTTGCAGATTCTACATTATTCTTTAGCATTGCATAGTATTCCATTGTGTGTGTGTACCATAGTTTGGTTATCGATTCCTCAGTTGTTAGACATCTAGGTTGTTTCCATGTTTTAGCTATTGTAAATAGTGCTGCGATGAACATGGGTGTGCATATATCTGTTCTTGTCATGGCTCTCACTT
>NW_006929050.1:0-5441 GCF_000298275.1 Orycteropus afer afer
CAGCTGAGTAGCTGCTTTAGGGATGTGGTCTGCTTCCCGTACATAAGAAACAGCTTTGGGAATCATCTCTAGCTTATGGCGCACTTGAACCCTCCATGTAGCCGAGTCATTGGCCAGCAGTCTGTCATGCTCTACCAATCTTGGGACTTTCAGTGGACTTGAATTCGTGGTCTGCCATATGGTTTGGTAATGTTGGGACTGTGCCTTTTTACTAGTCAACCTTGGGTTTGTTAGCCTCAGCAGCCAGTAGCTGTCTGAGTGAAGAAAAGCCTCCAGCTTCAGTGAGCTGAGAGCAGGAGGCCAAGCTGAAGCCCAAGGTTGAAGGGCTTTCACCCAGCCCCTAGAGCCTGGCACTTTGAACTCAGACTTAAGGCCTTCAAAGTGTAAGAGAATAACTCCTATTTGTTCAAGCATCCTATTGGTGGTGTTCTCTGTTAGAGTGACACCAGGTAACCACAACAATGGCTGTCATCTTTCAGAAGCAGGTCACTGGGCCTTTGCTTCAGAGGTGCCTCTGGGGGCGTTGGAACTGCCAGCCCTTCAGTTAGCAGCCCAATGCTTAGGCCTTTGCCACCCAGGGATGACATGGATACTCAATACTCCTTTACTATGCTCCTTGGGCCGGGATGTTGGCTTCACCTGGGAGCTGCTTAGATATGCAGAACATGGAGGCCTACCTCTCTGACCTTCTGAATGAGAACCTGCACCTGGACAAGGCACTCAGGTAATTTACATGCACATTAACATTTGAGAGGCTCTGATCTAGAACCACTTAAAGTGGGTGGTGCCTGCAAACTGTGTTAAGGAGGCTCTTCTGAGACCAGGAAACGTCAGATATGGCACCCAGTTACATATGCACACACTGTCGGTCATAAATAATAAAATATTGAGACAGGAAATGGATAGACAATAAATTACTAGAGAAGACAAGGTGGCAAATTTTTTAACACTAATTAGGGCAAATGGAATGAGTGTTAGGGTTAGCAAAAGTTCCATCTGATGCCAGCACACTGGCATTTGTGGAAGTCTTATTATCAGTTTATTTTTCACTTTGTGTCTCGGTTGCTTGTTGTTTTTTCCCATCTTTTCTTAATTACTTTTTCTACCCATGTCTTAATCTCTACTCTCCTAAACCCTGCTGCTAAGTCAGCAGTTCGGATTCTTTGTTTGTTTAGCTTATACGATTCAGGGATTTCTTCTGTAAACTTGGTAAACTTTTCCATATTTCCAGTTATATTGTTAGTGGATTTGGAACATTTTTTTCCATTTATAGAACCCTTGTTGAAGTTGTTGAGTCTTGGAACTGTTAACCATTCAGTTATTTCTCATAAAAATGTGATGTGTGTGTGTGTGTGTGTGTGCATGAGTGTGCGTGTGCATGTTTAATGAGAGTCAGTTAAAATAATTACAAAGAAATTCCCTGAATTAGAACCTTTGTTGGTTGAGGCTAAATAAAACTGTAATTTGTATTTTTGTCAGTAGGCCAGCGTGCACTACTTACATATTAGAAACACGCACATTTCGACATTTTGTTTCCTTTAATTTTAACTGACTTATCTGAAAGCTCTGGAGTGGACTTAATTTCTGCGTGCCATCTGTTACCACGGGATTTGAGGCCACTCGGTTTGGCTCAGGCACATTTAGCCCAGTTAATTTCCCTAGCACTCGTCCGAATACAACTATTTATATTACATTTTGTCAACTTAACCTTAAAATACATTTTTTCTGCTCCTTCTGGCAAATGAAACCGTACCTTTATGTGGAATTTTTAATAGTTGGGAAAGTTTAACGTCAACAAACATCAAGTATTTTTTCTTTCATTCTTCACATTTCCCTGTTTACATACCCACTTACCCCCCCCTTCAAAGTCTGCAACATGTAAGTCCCCTACGTTTCTCTGTGAGTCTCTTAGTGTCCCTTCCCTCATGACAAAGCCAGCCTGAAGCAAATTAGGTACTTGGTCTTTGGCAAAGCAGTTTTTGCTTGTTTGTGTTAATTTTTAAATAAGCTTTTCATTTTGGAGTAATTTTAGATTTATAGACAAGTTGCAATGAGTTTTCATATAGTCTTCACTTACTTTCTCCTATTTTTAACATCTGGCACTGTTATTACTAGTTGCTCTTGAGGTGCTTTGGAACCCTGCTGACCCCATGTACCGCAGAACAAAACTTCACTCAGCCTGTCACCTACACGATCATTAGAGTGCTCATGTCCATTTTTGCTACCCCTGTGAATTTTGAATGCCTTCTGACCTAGGCAACTCATCTTCCACATAATATTCTGTTGTAATCCAAAGAGTTTTCAGTGGCTAATTTTTTGAAGGAAATCACCAGGCCTTTCTTACTCATCTGTTTTAGTCTGGAAGATTTGCTGTGACACCTGTCTACCACGGATGACCTTGCTGGTTTTGAAATTCTAGTAGCATAGTTTCCAGCATCACAGCAACACACTAGCCACTACAGTCCAACAGACAGGCAGATGGTGAAGCACCTAACCTAACTATGGTGTTTGAGTCACAACTAAGAAATTGACATTGTGCGTTACTATTAACCAAACTCCAGATGCTATTCAGATTCCATTAGCCTTTCCACTAATGTCCTTTTCATCTTTCAAGGGCTACCTAGGATACCATTTCACATTTAACCAACATGCCTCCTTCGTCTCCTCTGATATATAGACGTTTTTTGGTGTTTACTTATTTTTCATGACTTTAACAGTTTAAATATTTTGTAAATTTTTCCTCCACTTGGGTTCGTTGGATGTTTTTCTCATGATTAGACATGGATTATGGGTTTTCAAAAAGAATATCACAGAGTTGAAGTGGCCTTCTCTTCGCATCATCATATCAGGAGTGCTTGACATTGACCTGACTTATGGTCAGTGAAGTTAACCTTTGCGACTTGCTCAAAGTCATATCTACTGGGTGACATTTGTTTTCGGTCTTCATTGCTTGCAGCCCACTTTCCACATCGTGAACAAACATATCCTCTTACTCAGAGCAGAGAATGGGTGACTTAATGTAGGTTTCCCGGGAAAACATTTGAGAGAGTTATATTCAATGGAGAAAGCCTTTAAATATTGTTTCCTTTCCTCTTCAAATGATTTCACCCATCAAGAAGCCAGGTTGGCTGTTTGGCAGGGTTTAATCTTTTGCTGGGCTATGAGGTGGGAAGGAAAAGGCAAGGGAGGAATTGTGAGGATTGTGTTCTTCTCCCAGAATCTTTGAAACCATCCCCAAACTGCTGCCTTCTCTTCTAGCAGTAAGCCCCGCCCTGGGCCCCCTGTCCCATTTGTAATGCTCTGTAAAAATAAAATAAACCATAGCCTGGGGCTTGGTCTAAGTGAGGTCAACTTTCCATATAAGAGAGGAACAGGCTGGAGGGGGTGTGGGTGAAGGATAAGTTTTCCCAGCAGGAAAGCTGTGTAATTCTGATGTTTGCCAAACATCTTTATGTGGGGATGGGACAAATCTGTTGTTTAGACCAGGCAGTGTGTTGTCCTTCGCTTTGCATGTGGCTGAGATGGCTGCTGTAGTCCTCTCCTTTTTCCTTCCTTCTCTTATTTTCCTTCCCTTCTTTGTTTCATGACTTCCTTTTCTAATCTTTATCTTCATTTCTCTCATGATTTCTGCCTCTCATCTTTTTTTTATTTTAATTAAAATATTTTATTATGTCATTGGTGAAAGTTTACATAGCAAATTAAGTTCTTATTGAACAATTTGGACACAGTTTGTTCAGTTACATTGGTTATATTTTTCACAATGTGTCAGAATTCTCATTATTTCCATTCTGGTTGGTCCATTTCCAGTAATCTAGTTTCCCTGCCCCCTGGCCATCTTGTTTTTGCTTTTGAGTAAATGTTGACAGTTAGGACTCAGATGGATGATTTTTCAAAGGAGCACAGACTCATAGATGATACTGTTTACTTCATGAGCCAATCTGTTATTTATCTAAAGGTTAACCTCATGGAATAGTTTTGGCTCAAGGTTTAAAGAGTATCTCAGGATGATAGTCACCATGAGTCACTCCTTCAGTCTCAACCAGTCCAGTAAGTCTGAACTTTTAAAAGAATTTTAGTTCTACTCCACATTCTACTCCCATTCTATCAGGATCTATCTATTGTCTTCTTGATCAGAATAGTCAGTACTGGTAGCTGGGCACCATCTTATTCTTTTGGTCTCAGGGTAGTTGAGGTCATGGTTCATAAAGACTATTAGTCCTGTGGAATAGTTTCTTCTTTTGAGTTTCCTTCTTTCTCCTTTACTCTATACATGTAGAGACCAATAGTTGGATATTCCCATCTGTTTTTCATGCAACTGTAGCAGGTGTCTGGTATCCCACACATTTCCCTTCAGCCATTCTAGATGATACCTGAAGGCAGTACCTGTATACGTAAGTGCATATCTCTTTATTCATCTCTCTGTCTCTGGTGGAGGGAGTAAGCCAGTAGTTGTTGTTGTTATTGTTAGGTGCTGTTGAGTCATCTCCGACTCATAGCAACCCTACGCACAGCAGAACGAAACACTGCCCAGTCCTGTGCCAGTCTCATGATCCTTGCTATATGGGAGCCCATCATTGTAGCCACTGTGCCAATCCACCTTGTTGAGGGCCTTCCCCTTTTTCACTGACCCTCCACTTTACTTGGCATGACATCCTTCTCCAGAGAATGGTATTTTCTGACAACATGACCAAAGTAGGTGAGATGAAGTCTGGCTATTCTTGCTTCTAAGGAGCATTCCTGCCACACTTCTTCCAGGACAGATTTGTTAGTCTATTTAGCAGTCCATGGTACTCTTAGCATTCTTCTCCAACACCACAACTCCAAAGTGGCAAGGTAGTTAATGCCCCATGAATGACTCTGCCTTACCCCTCAGAGGTGACAAAACTGTGCAGGGATCTATACCATCACTGTTCACTACAACTTCATGTGTAGATGGAAATGTTTTTAATTTGCATTGTCCAATATGGTAGCCCTTAGACACACATGGTTAGTGAATACTTGAAATATGGCTAATGTGAATAAAGAATGGAAAGTTTAATTTTAGTTAATACAAATTCAAATTGAAATATCTAATTTTGGCTAAGTGGCTGCTGTGTTGAAGAGTGCAAGGCCACTGTCTACCCAAAGAGGCCCTTGTAAGATTGGTAGAGAGCTGCCCACTGTGGTAGCTCAGTCTTTGATATACCCCTCACTGACTTTTCTTCCTGTCACTCACTTCCATACTCCATAATGCTTCCTGGGATTACTTCTCAGATTCACTCTTGCTGTTTTTAATCACCATTGATTCAGCTCTTCCTCATAGTAACATTACATATAATAGAAAGGTTGCCTGGTCCTACACCATTTTCATGATCACTGGTATGCTTGAGTTCACTGGTGTGACTATTGTGTCAATCCATTTCATTAAGGATTTCCTTCTTTTTCCTTTTCTTTCTTTCTTC
>NW_006929051.1:0-5455 GCF_000298275.1 Orycteropus afer afer
GTTTTGGACCTTTGCCAAAGATCAGCTGTCCATAGATGGATGTGTCTATATCTGGGCTTTCGATTCTGTTCCATTAGTCTATCTTCTATCATCGTACCAATACCATGCTGTTTTGACTACTGTGGCTATATAGTAGCTCTTAAGATCCAGGAGTTTGAGACCTCCCACTTTGTTCCTCCTTTTCAGAAGTGCTCTGCTTATCCAAAATCTCTTTCCTTTCCATATGAAGTTAGTAATTGATTTTTCCCTGTCCTTAAAAAATTTTGTTGGTATCTGGATCGGGATGGCGTTAATCGTGTAGATTGCTTTAGGTAGTTTTGATATTTTCACAATATTCAGTCTACCTATCCAGTGATACTGCCTCTGAAACCCAAGGAGGGGGCGCTATGAGTCAAGTCTGACTCAAGGGCACATAACAACATCCATAAACAAAGTAGGTTCTTCCATTTATGTAGTGCCCTTGTTTTCTCTTGTAGCAGTGTTTTATAATTTTCTTTGTATAGGTCTTTTGTGTCTCTGGTATGGTTTATTCACAGATATTTTATGTTTTTAGTAGCTATTATAAATAGTATTGTTTCCCTTATTTCTTTATCAGAGGACTCTGTTGATGTAGAGGAATCCAACTGATTTTTGTATGTTGACTTTGTATCCCGCCACTTAGCTGAACCTATCTATTAGTTCCAGTAGTTTTTTTTTTTTTTTTTAATTATGTCCCTTGGGTTTTCTATGTACAGTATCATATGATCCACAAATAGAGATAGTTTTACTTCCCTTTGCCAATTTATATGGCTTTTATCTCTCTTTCTTGCCTTAATGCCCTGGCCAATGTTAAATAGAAGTGGTGATAGAAAGCATTCCTGTCTGGTTCCCGTTCGTAAGGGGAATGCCTAGAGTCTTTCTCCATTAATAATGATGTTGGCTATTGGCTTTGCATATATGCCTTTTACTATGTTGAAGAATTTCCCTTCTATCCCTATAAATGCTGAGACTTCTGAGCAAGAACGGGTGTTGGATTTTATCAAATGCCTTTTCTGCATCAACTGATAAAATCATATGGTTCTTTTGTTTTGTTTATATGGTCGATTACATTGATTATTTTTCTGATATTGAACCACCCTTGCAAACGTGGTATGAATCCTTCTTGGTCAGGATGTATTAATTTTTTGATATGTTATTGGATTCTGTTGGCTAGGCTTTTGTTAAAGATTTTTGCATCTATGTTCATGAGGGATATTGGTTTGTAGTTTTCCTTTTCAGTGGTGTCTTTCCCTGGTTTTGGTATTAGTATTATGCTTGCTTCATAAAATGAGTTTGGGAGTATTCCATCTTTTTCTATGATGGAATTAATCTAATATTCTTCTCTGAATATTTGATAAAATTCTCTGTGAAGCCATCAGGGCCAGGACTTTTCTTTGTGGGAAGTTTTTTTATGACCTGTTCAATTTCTTCTCTTGTTATAGGTCTGTTCAAGTATTGTATATCTGAGTAGGATAGTTTAGGTAGGTCATGTGATTCTAGAAACTTGTCCATCTAGTCTAGGTTCTCAAATCTGTTGGAGTAGAGTTTTTCATAATACTCTGTCAGTATCTTTTTTTATTTCAATTGGTTCTGCTGTGATGACACCCTCTCCGTTTACAATTCTTGTGATTTGGATCTTGCCTTTCTTTTCTTTTGTTAGATTTGCCAATGGTTTATCAATTTTATCAATCTTTTCAAAGAACCAGCTTTTTGTTTTGTTGATTTTCTCTATTTTTTTGTTTTGTTTTCTGTTTCATTTATTTCCTCTCTGATTTTTATTATTTCCTTACTTATTGATACTGTAGGATTCTTTTATTGTTCTTTTTCTAGTTGTTGGAGTTGATGAGTTAGAGTGTTGATTTTGTTTCTTTCCTCTTTTTTGATGTATGTATTTATTGCTATAAACTGTCCTCTGAGTACTGCTTTTGCTGTGTCCCGTAGGTTTTGGTATGTTGTTTCTAGGAATTTTTTTATTTCAGTTTTTATTTGTTCTATTACCCAGTAGTTTTTGAGCAGTGAGTTGTTCAGCCTCCATGTTTGATGGTTTTTTTTTTTTTTCCTTATCTTCCTATTAATTTCTAATTTGATAGCATTGTGGTCTGAGAAGATGCTTTGTAGTATTTCATTGCTTTTGAATTTATTGAGGCTTTGTTTAATGTCTAACATATGATCTATTCTGGAGAAGGATCCATATGCACTGGAGAAGAATGTGAATTGTGCTTTTGTTGGGTGGAATGCTCTGTGTATGTCTATGAAGTTGAGTTGGTTCATTGTATTGTTGAGTTCTTCTGTATCTTTGTTGAGTTTTTTTCTAGTTGACCTGTCTCTCGTTGGAAGTGGTGTGTTAAAGTTTCCTACTACTATTGTAGAGTTGTCTATTGTCCCTTTTAATTCAATTAATATTTGCTTCACGTATTTTGGAGCACTTTCATTGGGTGCATAAATATTTATTATTGTAACATCTTCTTTGTCAATTGACCCTTTCAGCATCATATAATGTCCTTCTTTGTCTCTTATGGTGTTTTTCACCTTAATGTCTATTTTATCAGAAATTAATATTGTCACTTCTGCTCTTTTTTGATTACCGTTGGCTTGGTATAATTTTTCCCTCCTCTTAACTCTTAATTTGTTTTTATCTTTGTGTCTACTGTAGGTCTCTTGTAGGCAGCATATTGATAGGTCTTCTTTTCTTATCTAGTCTTCCACTCTCTTTCCCTTGATTGGTGCATTTAATCCATTCACATTGAGTGTAATTAGTGATAGATATGAATTGATTCCTGTCATTCTATTATGCTTTTTTATCATGTTGTTGGTGTTTCCTTGGTCCATATAGTTTTCTGTGCTGAGTTCAATTTGTTGTCAAATGCTTTCTCTCTTTTCTTCTTTATTGTTGGTTTTGTGCTTATTAAACCCATATGTTTCCTTCCTTCTGGATTTGCTTAGGGAGATTGTTAATTTTCTCTGTGGTTACCTTGGAGTGAATTCTTTTCTCTACAATTTTAGACCAGTCTGTTCTATGAGAACATTGTCCTGTTTTCCTCTCCATTTGGAAGTTTGTACCTAGAAGTTTTATTCCCGCTAATAAGTTAGTTGCTGTTGTTGTGTGCAGATTGGTTTCTTTGATTTTTGGTGTAGAATGTTTTATGGTCTTATTTTGAGTTTCTATTTCTGATTTAGTTTTAGTGTTGATGTCATGTATCCTGATTTTGTCAATCTCTGTTGTGGCTTCTCTATTGGAAGGATTTCCTTAAACATTTCTTATAGGGCTGGTCTGGTTTTCACAAAATCCCTTCATTTCTGTTTGTCTGAGAATGCCTTGATTTCACCCTCATATTTGATGGATACTTTGGCTGGATATAGGATTCTTGGTTGGAAGTTCTTTTCCTTCAGTGTTTTATATGTGCCATCCCATTGCCTTCTTGCCTGCATGGTTTCTGCTGAGTAATCAGAGCTGAGCCTAACTGTTTGATTATTATAAGTAATATTTCTTTTGTCTCAGGCAGCTCACAAAATTTTTTCTTTGTATTTGGTTTTGGAGAGTTTGATTATAATATACCTCAGTCTTTTTCTCCTGGGATCTATCCTGTATGGCATTCTATGTACTTGTTGGACAAATATCTTTTCTTCCTCCATGATATGGGGTAAGTTTTCCGTTAGTAGGTCTTTCACAATTTTCTCAGTGTTTTTTTTTTTTTTTACCTCTTCTTGTTCTGGAATTCCAAGGAGGCATATGTTATTTCTTTTCATGTTGTCCTTTATAAGTCTTAGGTTCTCTTCATTTCTCTTAAATCTTTGTTCTGATTTTTCTACGTAAAGGCTGGTGTCCAGGGATTTGTCTTCTAGTTGGGAAATGCGTACTTCAGCCAGTTCTATCCTACTCTTTTGTGCTTCCACTGTGTTGTGTAATTCTGTAATTTTGGTATTCATCTTCTGGATTTCTAACTGCTGTTTTTGTGTGAGTTCTGATTGCACATTAATCATATTATTTTGTTCTTGAATGACTTTCCTGAGTTCTTCCAGGGAACTGTTTGTGTTCTTGCTTCTGTTTGGGGTTTCTTTAGGCTCTTGTAAAGGTCTATAAACATACCTTCTAAATTCCTTCTCAGATAATTCTATTGCCTTCTCTTCCTCCATATTTAATGAGACCTTTGTTTGTGGTTTTGCTTCTAATGCCTTGTCCTGTTTTTTTGTTTGATTTGAGGATGCCTGTTATTTCCTAGAGATTTTGCGGTTGTCTTTAACAGTTGGTTATGTACAAATTTGTTTTGTCTTGGTTTTATGATTTAATATTTTGAAAAGGTGGAGCTGGTGTATTTTACTTTTTTGGTTATTAATTCAGGTGTGTTGGGTTGCTCTGCAGTTTTCCTTGTGGTGATGGAATCACTGTGTGGAATTTGGATGTAGGTCTCTGTTTATCGTAAAGAGGTTTTAGAATTTGAGCTGGTGTGTATTACAGAGGCTGAATGTGATTTTTCTATTGGATGAGTGAGGATACAGGTGGAGAATGTGGGAGGGGAAGAGAGAAGGAAGGTGTTCTGGTTACCTAGTGCCACCCTGACAAGAATATACCACAAATGGGATGGCCTTAACAAACAAGAGTTTATTCTTACAGTTTGGAGGCTTTAAGTCCAAGTCCAAAGTGTCAGGCTCTAGGAGCTGGGGAAAGCCCCTCAACCTTGGGGTCCAGCTCTGCTTCCTGCTTCCAGCCCACTGGAGCTAGAGGTGTTTCTTCACTCAGACAGCAGCTGGCTGCTGAGGCTGAGAAGCCCCAAGGTTGACAAGTAAAAAGGCATAGTCCCAATGCTACCAAATCACACAGCAGGCCATTAACTAAGTCCATTGTAAGTCTCCAGGTCGGCAGAACATGGCAGGCTGCTGAGCAACGACATGGCTACATGCAGGGTCCAAGCGTGCCATTGGCTAGAGACATTCTCAAGGCTTCTCCTTATATACAGGAAGCAGACCACATAACCAAAGCAGCTACTCAGCTGTTTGTGGTCAATCCCACTTTGGAGTTGATTGCCAGTCTCATTGTGGGGAATAACTACCACGAGCTGCCCAGCCACCCAACCAGGCCTAGCCAAGTTGACACAAACATAACTACCACAGAAGGGAAGAGCTAAGTTGCCAGGGGCAGTTTCTGGGGCTTTGAGCGGCTGCTAATGATGACATTATACTGTTATTCACAGTCCCGCAGCTCAAGTTCAGCAAAGACTCCAGTTGTTAGGTGGTTACCAATTTCCACCAGGTTTGTTGTTGTTGTTGTTATGTGCCATCGAGTCAGACCTGACTCATAGGACCTCTCCTTGGGTTTCCGAGGCAGTATCACTATGGAAGATTGCCTCATCTTCCTTCCAAGGAGTGGCTGGTGGGTTTGAACCACCAGCCTTCTGGTTAGCAGTCAAGTGCCTTAGGTACTACACTACCAGAGCTCCTA
>NW_006929052.1:0-1173 GCF_000298275.1 Orycteropus afer afer
GGGCAGTGTTTCGTTCTGCTGTGCATGGGGTCGCTATGAGTCGGAAACGACTCGACGGCACTTAACAACAACAACAACAATTGGCTTTGTCTGCTCAAGCTACTCAAGAAGTAGCACTATCTCAAAAAGAACATGGCATCAGTATTGGAGGAAGAGTCATTAACAATCTGTGATATGCAGATGACACAACTTTACTTGCTAAAAAGGAAGAAGACTTGATCCACTTACTGAATAAAATCAAAGACTACACCCTTCAGTATGGATTACACATAAACACAAAGAAAATAAAAATTCTCACAACTATACCAATGAACAGTATCATGATGAATGGAAAAAAAAAGATTGAAGTGGTCAAATATTCATTTTACTTAGATCCACAATGAACACTCATGGAAGCAGCACTCAAGAAATGAAATGATGTGTTGCCCTGATCAAATCTACTGAAAAAAGCCTCTTTCCAGTATTAACAGGCAAAGATATTACTTGGAGGAGTAAGATGCATGTATACCAAGTCATAGTAATTTCACCTCATATGCATGCAAAAACAGGACTATGACTAACAATGTCCGCAAAATAATTGATACACTTGATTTATGGTGTTAGTGAAAAATATTGAACATACTATTGACTTGGTAGAACTACAACCAGAATGCTCCTTAGAAACAAGAATGGCAAGACTTCTTCTCATGTACTTTGACCATGTTTTGAGAAAGGATTCATTCCTGGAGAAAGTTATTATGCTTGATAAACTAGGGGGTTAGTAAAAAAGGAAGATTCAACCAGGTGGATTGACACAGTGGTTGCAACAAAGGACTCAAACATAGCAATTATGATGAGGATGGCACAGGACTAGGCACTGTTTTGTTCTGTTGTACATATGGTCGCAGTGAGTTGGAACCAACTGGACATAATTTAACAACTTTCAGTCTGTTGTAGCAGTGTTTTATGGTTTTTATTGTATGAATACTTTACATCCCTGATCAAGTCTATTTCCACATATTTTATTTTTTAGATGATATGGTTAGGAGCTCTGATAGCATAGCACCTAAGGCCCTTGACTGCTAACCAGAAGCTGGTGGTTCAATCCCACCAGCAACTCCTTGGAAGGAAGATTGGGCAATCTACTTCTGTAGTGATACCGCCTGGGAAACCCAAGGAGGGGTCGCTATGAGT
>NW_006929052.1:2432-3306 GCF_000298275.1 Orycteropus afer afer
AATGTCTGATTCAATCACTTCTCTTGTTATGAATCTGTGTAAACTTGACTGGGCCATGGCTTTCAGTGATTTGGCAGTTATAATGTAGATTAGCAGTTATGTATAGTGAACCCCATGATGAAATCTACTGTAATATAATCAACTCCATGATGAGATTTTCTATGAGCAGCTACTAAGTTGAAAAGGAGTTTTTTCAGGATGTTTGTGGCCTGTATCCAATATATTTGAACATTTTGGCAGATATCTCTGGCTTTTTATTCAATCAGGATCCTGCAACCTGCTCATCATCATCTGATTTCCTATTCTTTGGACCTGAGCCAGCAGCCTGCCATTTGCTTGACACCTTACCTTCCAATCTTGAATTCATCAGCCCCTGCAGCTATGTGAGAAGAAGACTCTAGGCTTATGTTTGAACAATAGACTTGGGAACTACCAGCTTTTACAACTATGTGAACAAGTTCCTTGAGAAAAATCTCTCTTTATATATGCATATATAAACCTCACTGTTTTTGCTTGTCCTTAGAAATTATACTAAAACTTTTAGTAAAAAGTCATTCTAGATAAACAAAATATCAACATCAATAGATCAAATATTTGTTAGAAACAACACTCTACATTATTGAATATGCATACTTTTCTACAATTTTGTCAATATGGGAAGAATGAGGAAGCTGATTGATTTATTTTACTTTTGCTAGACAAAGTGGTGAAAGAAAGTGATGAGCTTCAGGTTTCAGTCACATTTCAAGCACCATTTAAAAGACCTGAAAGCTGTCACTTGTGCTCTGAAAAGAAGCCCGATTTCTTTTAGTAACAGAGATAATAGTGCCCAAAATAAAATTCAGAGTCTTATCATAAAATCGACTGAATTACA
>NW_006929052.1:3406-4479 GCF_000298275.1 Orycteropus afer afer
GGGACATATGGGAAGACAATCAGAAAGATGGGAACATTGTGTCCGTAACTTTCATTGAATCACTACTCTCACCAGCACTACCCATCTCCTTTGAAGAGATTATTTCATATTTATCTAGGAAAACACTACCCAGTGAATCCATTATCCTTTCCACCCAAGTTTGATGAGGTAACATAGCTGTATTTGCTGAAATATATCCTGGGGTGTTGTCTAGGGAATCATCTGAGGCAGATGACTTATAAGACATTGGTGAACGTTCCAAGGACCCATTTCCACCACCCATCTTTGCTTCTAGACCTATAATTAAAGTCCTAGCAAGCCACAAAAGTGGAAGTAAAATGTGTGACCCAGGAAAAAGCATGTTACAGACCAAAAGAACTGCTTAATTTTTCTAACACATACAAACAAGAAAGGATGGACAAGTTTCTAAAAATACAAGACCTACCTAAACTATCCCAGTCGGAAATAGAATACTTGAACAGGCTCATGACAAAAGAAGAAATTGAGTAAGTCATTAAGAGAAAAAAAAAAAAAAAAAAAGTCCTGGCCCAGGTGGCTTGGCTTTGCTGGAGAATTTAACCAAACATTCAGGGAAGAGTTGATACTTATACTACTCAAACTATTCCAGAACAGAAAAAGTTGGAATACTCCCAAATACATTTTTTTTGAAGGAAGCATAACACTGATAACAAAAGCAAGGAAAGACACCACTAAAAAAGGAATGTTGTTGTTAGGTGCCATCGAGTCATCTCCAACTCATAGCAAACCTATGTGAAGCAGAAAGAAACACTGCCTGGTCCTGAGCCAGCTCCATGATTCTTGCTATACTTGAGCCCATCGCCACTGCCACCTTGTCAATCCATCTTTTCCAGGGAATGATCTCTTCTGACAACATAACCAAAGTGTGTGAGACAAAGTCTGGCCATTCTTGCCTCTAAGGAGCCTTCTGGCTGCACTTGATCCAGAACAGACCTGTTAGTTCTTTTAGCAGTCCATGCCACTTTCAACATTCTTCACCAACACCACAGCTCTAAAGCATCAATTCTTCTTTGGTCTTCCTTCTTCGTTGTCCA
>NW_006929052.1:5016-5594 GCF_000298275.1 Orycteropus afer afer
TCTTCATATAGTACAGCTTCTAGGATTATTTGCTCAGCATACAGATTGAATAAGTATGGGGAAAGGATACAACCCTGATGCACTGCCTTCTTGATTTTATATCATGCAGTGTCCCCTTTTTCTGTTTGAACGACAGCCTATGTTCAGGTCTATGTACATGTTCCTCATGAGTACAATTAAGGGTGCTGTAATTCCCATTCTTCTCAATGTTATTCACAATTTGTTATGATCTACACAGTCAAATGCTTTTGCATAGTCAATAAAACACAAGTAAACATCGTTCTGGTATTCTTTGTTTTGAGCCAAGATTTATCTGACATCAGCAATGATATCCCTCATTTCAGAATCCATCTTGCTCCTCTGGAAGTTCTCTGTCAATATATTGCTGCAAACCTTTTTTGAATTATCTTCAGTAAGATTTTACTTGCATGCGATATTAATGATATTGTTCGATAATTTCCACATTCTCTGGGATCACATTTCCTTGAATGGGTACAAATATGGATCTCTTCCAATCAGTTGGCCAATTAGCTGTCTTCCAAATCTCTTGGCATAGCCAAGTGTGTGACTCCAGTGGG
>NW_006929053.1:0-866 GCF_000298275.1 Orycteropus afer afer
TTTCTGCTTCGGTCTGTGTTAGGTTAGGTTGGTGTTGGTGTTTGCCGTCGAGTCGGACCCGACTTATAGCAACCCCTCCTTGGGTTTCTGAGGAGATATCACTACAGTAGGTAGACTGCACAACCTTCCTTCCGAGGAGTGGCTGGTGGGTTTGAACTGACAGCCTTCTGGTAGTGTGTTTCTAGAAATCTGTTCATTTCTTCTAGGTTTTCAAATCTGTTTGAGTGCAGTTCTTCATAATAGCTCAAATATTACTTTTTTCTCTATTAGCTTGGAAGGGAGGTTGGGCAATCTGCTTCTGTAGTGATACTACCTTGGAAACCCAAGGAGGGGTTGCTATGAGTTGGGTCTGACTCGACGGCATGTAACAACAACAGCAACGTTGGTTCGGTTGTGACGATGACAATTTCATTTCTTATTTGTGTTATGTGCATATTCTCCTTCTTTTCCTTTATTAATTTATCAGCAGTCTGCCAATTTTATTAATCATTTCAAAGAACCAACTTCCAGTCTTGTTGATGCTTCCTAATTTCTGTTTGTTTATTTTTCATTTATTTCTACTCAAATCTCCCTCCCCCCACCCTTTTCTGGTGACTGTAGGCTGTTTCTTCTTCTTTTTTGCTGCTCTTTTTCTAATTCTTGGAGATGCTGGGTTAAGATGTTGATTGTGGCTCTTTGCTCTTTTTTGATGTGTGCACTTATTGCTATTGCCCTCTGGTCACTGCTTTTGCTGTGTCCCAAAGATTTTGGTATGTTGTGTTTAAATTCTCATTCAATTCAAGGAATTTTTAAAATTTCATTGTTTATCTCTATTACCCAGTAGTTTTTAAAGGAGGTTATTATTCAGTTTCCATGTGTTTGTTTTT
>NW_006929053.1:1801-2848 GCF_000298275.1 Orycteropus afer afer
TAACTTTATGTGCTGAGCCCATTTTCTTTATGAAATTTTTAATCATTTCCTTTGTTGCTATTGTTGCTAATTATTTGTGCCTTTCCCCCTTTTTTTTTACTTTGATGAGAAAGTTTATTAATTTTCTTTTAGGTTACCCTGTGATTTTTTATTTTCTTCCAAAGTTTAAAACAGTCCATTCTATCTCAAAATTGTCTTGACTTCCTTCGTATTTGGAAGCTATGTAACTATACTATTTATTCTTTTTGCTTTGTTGTCCTCATTTACAAATTGATGTCTCTGGATCCTTGTATTTGGTCTTGTGAATTGTTTCACTTTGGATACCTCTATATGTGGGTGATGTTGTCATGTGTGTTAATCATCAGTTGTTGTCTGTTGTTGTTGTTGTTTCTCTATCCAAAGGACTGCACTTAGCATCTCTTATAAAGCTGGTCAAGTTTTAACAAATTCCCTTGATTTCTATTTATCTGGAAATGTCCTGATTTTGCCATCATACTTGAGGGATATTTTGCTAGGTATGTAATTCTGTGGTGGCAATTTTTTCTTTCAACATTTTATATACTGTCCCACTGCCTCCTCATCTGCATGGTTTCTGCTGAGAAATCAGAACTTGAAGTCTAATTGGTTGTCCTTTGTAGGTAACTTTTCATTCTTCCCAAGCTGTTTTCAGGATTCTTTGTCTTTGGTTTTGCTAAGTTTGTGATATGTCTTGGAGATTTTCTTTTGGGGTTTATCTTGTTTGAGATTCACTGAACATCTTATCTTAAACGCATATCTTCTCATCTTTCATCATATTGGAAAGGTCTCTCCCAAGAAATCTTTGGCAATTTTCTCTGTAGTTTTGTCTCTTCCTGTCCTGGAATTCTGATCATATGTAAGTTATTCCTCTTGATGTTGTCCCACATAACTCTTAGGCTTTTTTGTTTTGTTTCTTTGTTGTTTTTTCAATTGTCCCCTAACAAAGTAGTATTGAGAGATTTTCCTTCAATCTCACTAATTCTGTTTCCATTGATTCAATTCTACTCTTTTACCTTTTCAATGTGTTAT
>NW_006929053.1:4203-5240 GCF_000298275.1 Orycteropus afer afer
AACAACTCATAGGGGCAGTGTCTGACTTCCTCTAACTTCACAAGAGAGAGAGAAAATCAAGATGAACATCAACAACCCCAGGCTGGTTCCTATAAGGTGGAGGTTAGACATTAATCCTTTTGCCTATTCTGACACCAACCATCCCTCTCAACAGCACTCTCTACTTCACTCCTGGGTTCAGTAATTTGTTGCAATGGCTACACAGAACTCATAGACAATACACATTATTATGGGGTTTATTAGGGAAGTAATAGGTTACAATTTAGGATCAGAAACAAGTCAAGATATTGTTCTTCAATCAAAACAGCTTCTTCTCAGCTGTGCCACAGGCACACTTCCCTCTGGCCTTGGCCTCTGCCCTATTCAGGCAAATGTCATAAAGCTCTTTTGGCTCTGCCAATAATTTCTTGGAGAGACACACTACTCTGCCAACAAAGCTACTGCCCGAAGGCACTCAGCTTTCTTGCTCCATAGGCTGGAAAGCCTACCTCTGTTTCATGTCAGTTTCTTGGTTCTGCTGCCTCTACTACCATCATCTTTCTGCTCGTCTCTCACCATCTCAGCAAAGTGTATTAGTGCATGCTCTCTGTCTCCTGGGTCAAGGAGGCCTAGTGCAGGGATCCTGGATCAAAGGATACTGTCTTGGTTCTCTAATGCTGCTATAACAGAAATACCGTAAGTGGGTGGCTTTAACAAATAGGGATTTATTCTCTTATAGTTTAGGAACCCAGAAGTCCAAATTCAAAGTACCAGCACTAGGGGCTAGGGGCTGGGTTAAAGCCCCTTGACCTTGGGCTCCATCTCTGCCTCTTGTTCCAGGCCCACTAGGGCTGGAGGTCTTTTCTGATTCACACAGCTGCTGGCTGCTGAGGCTGATGAACCCAAGACTGGCAGGTGAAATGGTACAATCCTAAGATCAACAGGCACATGGCAGGTCACTGGTTCATGTGCAGGAATAAGTCCAAAATTGACAGGCAACACAGCAGGCTACTGAATGAAGACTTGGCCAAATGCAGGATCCAAATATGCCAAAAAGC
>NW_006929054.1:0-579 GCF_000298275.1 Orycteropus afer afer
TGATAGCTATTGTAAATTATATTGATTTCCTTATTTCTTTTTCAGCAATCTTTTTGCTGGTGCAGAGGAATCCAACTGATTTTTGTATGTTGATCTTGCATCCTGCCACAATGCTAAATCTCTCAATTAATAAAATCTTTTAAATGAACTCTAATCTTACTTGACTGCTAACCAGAAGGATGGAAGTTTGAACCCACCAGCCACTCCTCAGAAAGGAAGGTTGGGAAATCTACTTCCATAGTGATACTGCCTTGGAAACCCAAGGAGAGGTCATTATGAGTCAGGTCTGACTTGATGGCAAATAACAATGACAATCTTACTTCTTAGTTTATAAACACTTTGAGTTAAAATGTCTTGGAAAAGCTGTTGTTGTTACATGCCATTGAGTAGGACCCAACTATAGTGACCCCTCCTTGGGTTTCTGAGGCAGTATCACTACGGAAGTAGATTGCTCAACCTTCCTTCCAAAGAGTGGCTGGTGGGTTTGAACCTCCTGCCTTCTGGTTAGCAGTCAAGTGCCTTAGGCACTACACTACCAGAGCTCCCCTTGGAAACATTAGGAATTCCTAAATGGGAAAC
>NW_006929054.1:1719-2589 GCF_000298275.1 Orycteropus afer afer
CCATTTTGAATGTTTACAAGCGACTTGACCATTTTGGATATTTAAAGAGACAGCACTCTACCAGATTCCAGGGGCTTAAGAACAGGCTCTGCTTGCCAGTAACCCCAAGGAAACTCGGGACCTGCACGACTGAAAAGGTGCAACATTCCTCTTGTTACTCTATACCGCACAGCCATTTGGTAGACAGAGGTGCAGCCTTCTCCCACTCCCACCCACCTTGTGGGCCCGCAGAAACTCCATCCCAGTCTGTGTCCTCAGATGGAGCCTGGGTGCCCTGCCCTGTCCTCCACAGATTTTTTTCTTTTTCTTTTTCGCTTTTTCTCTGGTGTTTAGTTTGCTTGTATTTGTATGTTTTGAAGCTATTATTATTATTATTACTTTTGTCCTTTTTACTATTCTTTATTCTTCCCCTCCCAGGTCCTAGTTTACAGCTTTTTTTTCTTTTCCCTGTTCCTGGTTAAAAAATTTTTTTTTAATTTAAATTTTCTCCCTTTTTTCTTAGTGTTGCCCCATTCCTTGTATTTCTATGTGCACTTTTCCCATTTTTTCTTCATTATTCTCCTTCTCTACCTTTTTTCTCTTTACCCTATCCCAAGATATTGCAGGTTTTCTTGTTTTTTTCTTCTTCTTTTTTCCCTGTTTTCTTTTTTAAGTTACTGTTACTATGTGATTGCATGGTGTATTTTCAGTCCATGTGCTGTTACTTTTTTGATGGTTATTCAGTTGTAATTTTTGTCTAACTGAATGGGAGACAGCAACAGTCCCTGCAAGATACAACTACACCTACACCTCCTGCAACTTCACTTGTTGAGAGAGAGCCATGACCTTCTTCTCTACCAACAAGCCCATGATAAAAAAAAAAAAAAAAAA
>NW_006929054.1:3965-4478 GCF_000298275.1 Orycteropus afer afer
AAAAAAGAAGAAAGAGCCAAAATCAACACTTTAAATGAACATCTCCAACAATTAGAAAAAGAACAGCAGGAAAAGCCCACAGTCACCAGAAGAAAGGAAATAATAAAGATTTGTGCAGAAATCAATGAAACAGAAAATAGAAGGACAATAGAAAAAACCAACAAGACCAGAAGTCGTTTTTTTAAAAAGATCAATAAAATTGACAAACCACTGGCAAATTTAACAAAGGAAAAGAGGGAGAGAATACAAATAACATGAACAAGAAATGAAATGCATGACATCACAACAGAACCAACTGAAATAAAAAGGATAATACCAGAATATGATGAAGAACTGTACTCCAACAAATTTGAAAATCTGCAAGAAATGGACAGATTTCTAGAAACACACCACTTACCTAAAATAACACAGACTGATATGGAAAAGTTGAACAGGTCCACACAAAAGAAAAAATTGAAAAGGTCATGAAAAAATTACCAACTAAAAAAAGTCCTGGCCCAGATGGTTTCACTG
>NW_006929055.1:0-2331 GCF_000298275.1 Orycteropus afer afer
CTGTCTCTTTAAATATCCAAAATAGTCAAGCCACTTTTTAAACCTTCAAAATGGCGGCGTCCTCCAGACCGGCAAAAGTCCACAGTTCAGCCCACCTTTCTCTTCACCTTCTCCGTTTGTTCCCTAGCGACTGTGCACAGTCCTCCGTGCAGTCCCTGGCTAACAGGGTGATTTTTAGGTTAATTCTTAGGTTCTACCACCACTTGGGAATCTCCAAGCTGTTTGTGTCATCAGGATCGCTGCCACACCGCAGCTTCCTCTGTCTTCTTTTTTTGGTATTTTCACGCAAATTCTTCTGCTAGTTGGGGTTTAGTCCACTTCTGTATCCTTCCCTTCAAGGCTCAGAGGTCCAAAATTATCTTCTGTGTCTGTGTTAATTGGTTTCCCTTTTCTTTGTTGAAGAGGGTCTGTTCAGTCTTTGTGCCTAGTCTGCCATCTTGCTGCATCTCCGTTAAGATGCGTACTCAAGTGCACATTGCAACCTTTAGGGGGAAACAACTTACAGAGTTAATACAATTCTCGTACTCTTTTGATCTGTGATATCAAAAGTATATTCTGGGTAAAAGGAGATTAGACCACTAATTTTGCTTGGGGGAGTTACCAGGTTCAGGTGAGTTGAACAGAGAAAAGGAAGTTTTTCACCTTTAACAGTGAAGTAACAGTGACTTGTTTGGGGCAGAAGAAATTTGATATAGAGTGGGCTGTTATTTAATTTAAAAAATTCAATAACTTTATTTTGTACAGCTTAAGATTTATAGGAAGTTGAAAAAATATGGAAGCTTCCTGTATATCCTTCACCCAGCTTTCTTCAGTGATAATATCTCACGTGTACATGGTCAAAACCAGGAAACTGATGTTGGTACAATACTGTTAACTCAGGTGCCATCCTTATTCTGATTTCACTAGTTTCTGCATGGAATTTTTTTTCTCTTCCTCTTCCCTTCCTTCGATTTTCCTTTTGGTGTATAGTTCTGTGAATTTTCATCATTTGTGAAAACTCAAGTGAAAATGGTCACAGTCAGGATCCAGAACTGCCTTATCACCATAGTGAAACACCCTTGGGTTACCCCTTACTAGACATACCTTCCCCCCCTCCCCTGAACTCTGGTAACCACCAATTTTTTCTCCATCCTGTAATTTTGTCACTTTGAGAATGTCATGTAAATGGATCATATAGTACGTAACTGTTGGTGTTTTCAGACAGTGGTAAGAAGTCAGATGATGTTATGACTCTTAAGAAAAGAAAAATAAAATGTTAAGTAGATTTTAAGTGGGGATAGTGGCAGACACTGGGATTAGAAAGTAGCCTTGGGGTTTTAGCTGAATATTTGTGACTTTATTCTTGAGGACAGTGCATTGTTACTGGTTGTTTTAAATAGCAGAAGAAAACCATAGATTTTTAGGAAGGTAAATTCTGCCAACAATGTATAGGAAGATCTCGAAGAGAATACATGAGAGGTCAACAAACCGGAGAGGAGGTGGGTGCTGTGGGTGAGAGGAGCAGGGCATGGAGAAAGGCAGGGGTATGGGAAGGCAGAGACTGCACTGACAGTTCTGAAGAATGATGGGCACAACTTAGATGTAGGTGTAAGAGAGGACTCAAGGTTACAGGGGTTTCTGGCTTTGGAAGGGTAGATAGTGACACTATTAAAGGTGAAACGTTTTTGGAAAAAGTTGGTATTGGAGAGATGGGCACATAGGAAAGGACAGGAAGATTATAATAAAAAACCAGAACACTGTTATGTTGGTAGTAGAGGTAGGCCAGACCAGCAAATAGGTTCCAGCCTGTGAGCACAGTTGGCCTGAATTGGTAGGGCTGCCTAGACTGATGGAGTGAGAGGGGTTCTGAGGCCCAGTTAAGTTTCAGGGGAGTGCAAGTTCAAAATCAGAATGGGTTACACACTTGCTACCTACCATCTTATCTCCCGTTATTTCAACCCAGTTAAACACCCTATGTTCTATTTATTTGTTGCTGCACAGATAGTAATGTGATGGGTGATGAGGACCAGGTATTAAAACACATCAAACTTAGACAATTTCTTTTTCTTTTCATGACAAAACAAAGAGAAGAGCTTGGTTGGCTTCAACCCAAAGTAGTATAGTACACTGTGTCAGTGGCATGTTTGAAGCTAAGTAACTTTGAAAGTTGATTAGTAATGCCAAATGCATTTCTCATTCCCAGAAATGATCAAAAGAAAATGGTAATAGCTATTCAAGTTTAAAAATACAAAACACCTAAGTCATTATTGTTGTTGTTGTTGTTATGTGCCGTCGAGTCGGCCCCGACTCATAGCGACCCCTCCTTGGGTTTCCGAGGCAGTATCACTACGG
>NW_006929055.1:2431-5209 GCF_000298275.1 Orycteropus afer afer
ATTATCTTCTGTGTCTGTGTTAATTGGTTTCCCTTTTCTTTGTTGAAGAGGGTCTGTGCAGTCCTTCTGCATAGTCCGCCATCTTGCCGGAATATTCTTTGTGGTTTTTAAGGCATGGCTTTTATACCAACTTTTTTTTTTTTTTTTTTTTTTAAAGGCTTAGACTCTCTAATGGTCATATGCCCTTCAGGAACCTGTCCCTGCTCCCATCTGTCTCCTCCTGCTATCTTCATATGTGTGGCTTTTCCAGGCTCTAAGCTCCCCCTCTCCATGTGGAATCCTACCCCAAGCTTGTGCTTTTTCCCTCTTGGAGTTTTTCTGGTTTCTAGTTTCCCTCTTGGAGTTTTTCTGGTTTCTAGTGTTTGCAGAAGACAACACTGTAGACTTTGGAGAAAGGTAGTTTTTCATTCAACAGCAGCAAGAAAAACATAGCAAAGGGGTCTACTTCTCTTTATTTTAGTTAATTCTAGGATCGTGCAGTGGAAAGTGTACTGGTGAGTGAGTTAGGCGGCCTAGGAAAAGACTCCAAGACATGATTGAATCTTTACCAATTACTGTCAGAAAGCATAGCTCAGTATTAGCCACACCAAAAATAACTACAAGAAAAGCAGTTTCCCTCTACTAAGTACTTAATGTTTAGCAGATATCATGCAAGAAGTTTTTATTATGTTTTTTATTTTAGTCTTTCAGTATCTTGGGAAGTAAATACCCCATTTTGCAGGTGAGGAAATGAAGACTAAGTGGTTCAGTCACTAGCTGGTGATTTTGCAGAGTCAGTTGAGCTCACATAGTTCAGATTACAAGTGCTTAAGGCTTCCTGAAACTCATCTTTAGAAAAAATGTTTCATTTTGTTGTTGTTGAGAATATACTTAGCAAAACATAGACCAATTCAACAGTTTATACATCTATAGTTTAGTGACATCGATTATATTCTTCGAGGTATACAACCATCCTCACCCTCCTTTTCTAAATTTTTCCTCCCTCATTAACACAAACTTTGCCGCCTAAGGTTCCTATATAATGTTCTGAGTTTTTGTTGTCAGTTTGACCCCATCTAATTTGTTCTTAAAAGAGCATAATTCTCAAGGCAGACCTTTTTCTTTTTTTTATTTCTTTTTTTAACCAGTTAAACTAAACTGTTGCTTGGTTTTAAGAAGACTTCAGGGGATAGTTGTAATTTAGGTTTAAAGATTATCTCAGGACAATACGTTCAGGGGTTCATGCACCCTTCATGGCTCCAGAAAGTCTAGAGTTCTTGAGAATTTGAAATTTTGGTCTGCATTTTTCCCCTTTTGATCATAATTCATCTATGGAATCTTTGATCAAAATGTTTAGTAATGGTAGGCCAAGCACGATACAGTTCTAGTCTCATGGCCAAGGAGACAGTTGTTCATGGAGGCAGTTAGCCACACATTCCATATCTAATTGTTATTGCTGAATCTCCTTCTTCCTCTCTTGCTCCATGTGAATAGGGAACAGTTGTCCTGCCTTTAGTGACTCCTGGCAAGCTTTTAAGACCCCAGGCTCTACACAACAAACTAGGAGGTGGAACAGAAGCACTAAACAAGTTATTGGGCCAATTAATGATGTCCCATGAAACCATGACCCTGAACCTGCAAATCAGGGAATCAAATGCCATGAGGTATTTGGTTGTACATAAGCAGCCTCACCAACTACTTTTTTTGATGTGTGTCATTGTTGTAAATGTATTTGTCACACAGCTTTTGCCAATTTAACTTTTTACAGGTATACAACTTAAGGACAGCAATTACAATAATTGACTGTGCATCCCTACCCTTAATCAGTGTGGTTTTTCTGTAGTTGTTAACCTCCCTTTCTCCCCTCTCTGCTGCCCTTGGTAATCACTTCCAAACTTTGGTCTTTGTACATTTGCCTTTTCTTGTCTTTTTATGTAAATGAGGTTATACAGTATCTGTCCGTTTGTGATTCGCTTATATTGCTCAGCATAATGTCTTTGAGCTCCATCCATTCTGTAGCATGTATCAAGACTTCATTTCTCCTACTGGCTGAATATATTTCCTTATATGTATACACCACATTACATTTATCCATTCATCTGCTGATGAGCATTTAGATTGTTTCCACCTTTTGGCTATTGTGAATAGTGCTACAGTGAACATTGGTGTACAGTTCTCTTTTTGAGTCTCCATGTTGACCTCTTTTTAGGAGTGGAATTGCTGGGTCATGTGGTAGTTCTTTTGTTAAGTTTTTGAGGAACTACCACGTTGTTTTCCATAGTGGCTGTACCATTTTGCGTTCTCACCAGAAGGGTTCCAGTTTCTCCACATCCTTGCCAAAACTTAGTTATTTTCTTTCTTTTTTAAAAATCTTAGCCATCTTAGTGGGGGTTTACTATTATCTCATTGTGGTTTTTATTGAAACCCACCATTTTTGGCAGATAATTTTAAGCATTCAGAAGGACAATATTGAAAACTTAGTCTAGTAGCATATCTTGGGGAATGTATCTAGTGTCTTTTCTCATTAGGTCTTGAGTAGTTGTTGCCTCAAACAAGATTCTTTGCAGAATCATAACAAAGCAGCTATTTGGTGCATATTGGACTTCACAGTTTTTTAGGTCATGGCTGCATTTTCCTTGTCGTCTTTTAAAACTCTGAATTTGGGCTAGGCTTTTGATTTTTGACTACTTGGGCATGTCTGAGACAGTTTTTTAAGGACTTTTGCTTGCAGGTCCACATGGTGTTCATCTCTGTTAGGTTTGGTTAGCAAGATGTTAAGATGCGTTCTTTTATTTTTTT
>NW_006929055.1:5618-6189 GCF_000298275.1 Orycteropus afer afer
TCACATACACTTTGTCTCATGACAATGACCACAATGGAACAGCTCCCCTCCCACTTCTTTTTGACATTCACCTCTTCCCTGTGTCCATCCCTCCATGCACTCGGGTCTCCCTGTGCATAAACAGCTCTTCTTTCTCCCAGGATTGTTCTTTCCTGATTTGATTGTTCTCCAAGGAGTGTATTCACCTGAGATAAATGTTCAACACCTTTGCCTGTCTCTTTTGCTTGGCTGGAAGCCACAGGTGTGGGTTCAGTTCTAGACTTGAAGGTCACCTAGGGGCCATAGTCTCAATGGTTCCACCAGGCTCTATCAGACCAGCAAACCTGGTCCCTCTTTTGTTTCCCCCCAAATGATTTTGAGTTTTGTTCCACATTGTTCTCCCTCTCTGTCCAGGATCTCTTACATAGATACCCCCCAAGTGGTTGACAGTGGTAGCTGAGCACCATCTAGTTCTTCTGGTCTCATAGTCGTATAGGCTGCAGAGTAGATGGTGTACCAGTCACTAGGACTAATTGTTTCCATGAATTTTGGTTTTCTTCATTCTTCTTTGCTCTGGACAAGGAGAGACCCA
>NW_006929055.1:6289-7740 GCF_000298275.1 Orycteropus afer afer
CAAGGGTCTCCTACATAGATCCCCTTCCAAGTGGATGACAGTGGTAGCCGGGCACCATCTAGTTCTTCTGGTCTCATAGTTGTATAGGCTGCAGATCGGATGGTGTACCCCAGTCACTAGGACTAATTGTTTGCATGAATTTTGGTTTTCTTCATTCTTCTTTGCTCTGGATGGGGAGAGACCCATTGTTGCATCTAGATGGCAGCTTGCTAGCTTTTAAGATCCCAGTCACTATTCGCCAAAGCAGGAGGTGGAACAGTGTTTAGTGTAGTATGTTATGCCAGTTGAGCTTGATGTCCCCTGCGACTGTGGTCCCAAGTGCGCAGGTTCAACTACTCGGTCCCTCTGGGTAGCTGGCTGTGACCAATCAGTGACCACAACCTTACTCCTTGTCAGCTCTACTATACACCTGGGAGTTCTGATCATTCACATAAACTTATAGGACCATTGTCTGTCAACCCTATATATGTTCTTGGATACACTCCCCATTTCATAGACATACCTAATCATTCAGCCTGTCCACCCATCTATCCACCCATATACCCATGTTTGCCTTCACTAACAACGCAGTAGTATATATGCAAAAGGGTTCGTATTTGTTGTCTATGCCTCCCATGTACCTCTCTATGTCTTTCTCACCCTCAGTGCTGCCATATTGGTCACTCATATTTGGTACATTGCCCTTCTCTTCACCCAAATCAATACTTTATCTGTCTAACAGCCTTCCCTCCCCTCCCCTCCCCTCCCACCCCTGGTAACCAACAAAGAAAATTTCCTTCAGTAGATAAACCTTTCCTTAACTTTTACAATAACGGACTAATATAATATTTGTCCTTTTGTGATTGACTTATTTGACTCAGCATAATGTCCTCCAAGTTCATCCATGTTACGTGGTGTTTTGCAGATTCTACATTATTCTTTAGCGTTGCAGAGTCATGGTGTCCCTGGTTTCTTTGTTCCATATTATTTTCTGTGATGAGCTCATTATGTTTATGAATCATGTTATCATTTCCTTTGTTGCTGTTGTTTTAGTATATGTTGCTTGTCGTCTTTTTTATTGTGATGTGACGGTTTATTATTTTTCTTTGAGGTTACCCTGTGATTTATAATTTTATCCCCGAGTTTAGAACAGTCCATTCTATCTTACAACTCTCATCATTTAGAAGTTCTGTAACTACACAGTCTTTTCCCTCTTTTTGTTTGTAGTGGTCCTCACTTGCCAATTGATGTCTCTGGTTACCTGTTTACAATCTTGTAAGCTCATTTTACTTTGGATATGTCCATAGCTGTAGTTTCCGGGTTGTGTCATCTTGTATATTAATGGTCGGTTGTTATTTGCTATTTTTGGTTTTCTGTTCAAAGGACTCCCTTTAGCATCTCTTGTAAGGTTGGTCTGGTTTTAACAAATTCCCTCAATTTCTGCCTATCTGGAAATCTCCTAATTTCACCAT
>NW_006929056.1:0-1124 GCF_000298275.1 Orycteropus afer afer
TGCTTTCATACCAAAATGACTGCAGAACATATATATGTTTCCTAATTGACTACAACTATTATATATTCCCCTATGAGAGCTGTTTGGCTACTGTAGATTGGTGAACTATTATGCATTATAAAAATTTTACCATGAACATACACCATCACATATAATAAATAGTAACTTTTAGATTGTTAAATAGTTATTTGCATGGAATTTATTAAAGTATGCTAATATTCTCAAATGAATGAAGAATTCTTGATGAACAGAGATAAGCCAACCTAAAATTCAACCCTTGCCTTGTATCTGTTACATCTGTTTACTTGGCATCAGTACTTCGACCAATTTAATTGATGAAAAAGGGTATTTATTATTACCTTAGACTGGCAATCCAGACTTTAATGTGGTGTGACTTTGACAACTTAAGGTCAACCTTGAATTTTCAGTTTTCCCATCGGTAAAATTGCATTAATTTTACCCAGGTTTGGTAAAAATATAAAGGATCTGGCTAGCACTAGTCTCTCACTTATTAGGAACTGAACAAATGGGAGTATGCTTCTCCTTTTTCACCATTGTGGGAGATGATTATTACTTTCTTTCCTGGTGTCAATGATACCTGTCTTAAAAGAGATATATATATATTTTTTTCTACTTAAAAATAGACTTGCTCCCCATCAGCACCCACTTTGTTTTCATATTTCCTTTGTTTCCTGCCATTGTACAACTGTTAATTTTGCTTTTAACTTTTTAAAAAGAAGTTTTGGAGCAAATTCATCCAATACAAAAAATACATCATTTGATTTCTTGATTGCTGCTTCCATAGAGATTGATTGTGGATGCAAGTAAAATGAAGTCTTTGAACATCTTCAAAATATTACATGTTTAACATGATCTTTCTTTTTGGTCCAGTTGTGAGGATTTTTGTCTTCTTTCTGTTGAGGTGTAAGCCATACTGAAGTCTGATATCTTTGATCTTCATCAGTAAGGGCTTCAAGTCCTCTTTGCTTCGTCAAGCAAGGCTGTGTCATCTTCACAATATATGTTGATGAGTCTTTCTTCCATCCTCATAACATGTTCTTCTGAATATAATACAGCTTCTCAGATTATTTTCTCAGCATACACATGGAATTAGTATAGGGAAA
>NW_006929056.1:1279-2879 GCF_000298275.1 Orycteropus afer afer
CTTTACACAGATAAACATCTTTCTGATATTCTCTGCATTCAGCCAAGATCCATATGACATCAACAATTGTATCCCTTAAATGACATCATCTTCTGAATATGGACTGTATTTCTTGCAGTACCTTGTCTGTATACTACTGGAATCATTTTTTGAATTATTACAAGGAAAAATCAATAATGATACTATACTGATATTAAAAAGGATACTAATTATTTTTTTTGGTAATTTCTGAAATCGGTTGGATAGGATTTTTTTTTTTTTGAATGAGCAGAAAAATGAGTCATTTCCATCATTCGATTTCCCAAGCAGCTGTGTTACAAATTTCTTTGCATAAGCAAGTGAATGCTTCCAGCTTTGCATCTGTTGGTTGAAACATCTCAATGGCATTTCTTCTACTTCTGGAGCCTTGTTTTCTGCCAATGCATTCATTTCAGCTCTGACTTCTTACTTCCCCATCATCAGCTCTTGATCATGTGCTCTCTCCTGACATAGGTGAACACTGACCAGTTTTTTTGGTACGGTGAATCTCTATGTTCCTTCCGTCCTCTTTTGATACTTCCTACATCCTTTAATATTTGCCCATATAATCCTTCATTATTGTAACTTGAGTCTTGAATTTTTCTTCAGTTCTTTTGGCTTCAGAAATGTTGAGTGTGTTCTTCCATTGTGTTTTTCTAACTCCAGTTATTTCACATTTCATATAATACTTTACTTTGACTTCTCATGCCCCCTTTAAAATATTCTGTTCAGTTATTTTTCTTCATCATCTTTTTTTCTCATAGTTTTAGCTGTTCAAAGCTCAATTACAAGTTTCAGAGTCTCTTTGAAATCCATATTTGCCTCTTTTTTTTTTTTTTTTGTCTTTTTAATAAGGAACTATGGTAGCATAGTGCCTAAGGCATTTGACCACTAACCAGAAGGTTCGGGGATCAAACCCACCAGCCAGCCACTCCGTGGAAGGGAGAAGGAGCAATCTACTTCTATAAAAAATTGACTGCCCCAGAAACCCAAAGAGGGTCACTAAGAGTGGGAGTCAACTGATGGTAATGTGTTTGGTTTGTCTTTGGTCTTTTTAATAATATTACACTTTCTTCATATATGATGTTCTTGATTTCATCTCACAACTTGTTTGGTCATCCATTCTTGATATGGTCTCTCAATTCAGGTGGGATATTCTCCCTGGTTGTAACTGGCTCTTGTGCCCTTTAAAAAAATGTGATTTGGTTGAAACTTTAAAGAGAAAATTTGTTTTCCATACAGCACTTCATACACTTTTAGTCTCATGATACTGACTGCAATTCCTCACAATGTAAAAGCTTTCTTCCCATTTTTCCCCATAGTTATCTCTTCACTATGTCCTTCTCTCCCATGCACTCCTTCCCACAGAACTGTATCCCTGTCTTGTGTACTTTAAAAAATACATATTATCATTATTCATCTTCATTTTGAACTTGCATAGGAGCAACTGATGATCTGTTATGCAGTAAGACCTGGCCTTGCTCAAACTGATGTTTTGGAAGTTCTTTATCATCTTGTTCCATAGAAGTACTTGACTTGATTTCTTTATATTCCATCTGGAGAGATGCATGTGCATAGTCAT
>NW_006929056.1:3789-4804 GCF_000298275.1 Orycteropus afer afer
CTTTAGAAGGAAGACAGGGAAATCTACTTCCATTGAGATACCACCTCAGAAACCCAAGGAGGGGTCGCTATGAGTTGAATCAACTCAACAACCAACAACAATATTGCTTTTTTTTTTTTGAATGACTGATAAATGATCTCTGGTGGCATAGTACCTAAGGCATTTAACTGCTAACCAGATGATTGGCAGTTCAAACCCACAAGCCACTCCATGGAAGGGAGACTGGGCAATGTACATCTGCAAAAATTTACCACCTCGAAAATCCAAAGGTGTTAGCTATGAGTCAGAATTGACTCAATGGCAGTGAGTTTGGTTTGTTTGGAATGACTAATAATTGTGAATATTTCTTCCTGTGTTTGTTGGCTGCCTGAGTATCTTCTTTGGTGAAGTGTCTGTTCACATCCTCCGCCAATTTTAAAAATAGATTATTTGCCTTTTTGATGTTGAAGTGTTGGAGTTTTCTAAAAATTCTACCTAAGTCCCTTGTCAAATATGCCATTGTCATGCTTTCATTCCCAGTCTGTAGGTTCTCCTTTCACTATTTGGGAGAAGTCTTTTTACACACAAAATAATTTAATTTATGGAAGATCCTAATCATCTACTTCATCTGTCTTCTGCCAAAACAAGGCCAGGAGCATCAAAAGACCATCAACTGCTCATATGAAAGTTCAATTTAAAGTTGAAGACAATCAAAACAAGTCCACGAGACCCAAAATATGATCTTGAATATATCCCTCCTTAATTTCAAGACCATTTAAAGAATAGATTTGATTTATTGAACACCAATGGCTAAAAACCAGAAAAACTGTGGGATGACATCAATAACATTGTCCATAAAGAAAGCAAGAGGTCATCACAAAGAAAAGAAAGGAAAAAAATTCAAAAATGGATCTTATAAGAGACTCTGAAATTTGCCCTTGAATGGGGAGTAGCTAAAGTAAATGGAAAAAATGGCAAGACAAACAACCTGAACAGAAGATTTCAAAAAGCAGTTCAAGAAGACAAAGCCAATTAC
>NW_006929056.1:4932-5435 GCF_000298275.1 Orycteropus afer afer
GAACTGAAGGAATTGGCAAAGAACAAGGTTCCAGGAATTGACAGAATACCCATTGAGATGTTTCCACAAATGGATGCCACACTGGAGTCACTCACTTGGTTATGCCAAAATATTTGGAAGACAGCTACCTGGCCAACTGACTAGAAGAGATCCATATTTGTACCCATTCCAAAGAAAGGTGGTCCCACAGAATTTGGAAACTATCAAACAATATCATTAATATCACAAATAAGTAAAATCTTACTGAAGATAATTCAAAAAAACAGTTGTAGCAGTATATTGACAGAGAATTTCCAGGGGTGCAGGCTAGGTTCAGAAGAGGATGTGGAATGAGGGATATCAATGCTGATGTCACATTGATCTTGGCTCAAAGGAAAGAATACCAGAAAGTTGTTTACTTTTGTTTTCTTGACTATGCCAAAGCATTGGATTGTGTGGATCATAACAAATTGTGGATAACATTGAGAAGAATGAGAATTCCAAAACCCTTAAATATACTCATG
>NW_006929057.1:0-496 GCF_000298275.1 Orycteropus afer afer
ACTTGCATATGAGCAGTTGATGGTCTGTTCCACAATCAGCTCCTGGCCTTGTTTTGGCTAAAGATATTGAGCTTTTCCACTGCCTCTTGCCACAAATGTAGTCAATCTGATTCCTGTGTGTTCCATCTGGTGAAGTCCACGTGCAGAGCCGCCATTAGTGCTGTTGAAAAAAGGTGTTTGCAATGAATAAGTCATTGGTCTTGCAATATTCTACCATGCAAGTTCCAGCATTATTTCTGTCACCAAGGCCAAATTTCCAACTACCGGTGATTCTTCTTTGCTTTTAACTTTTGTATTCCAGTCACTAGTGATAATTAACACATCCTGATTGCATGTTCAGTCAATTTCAGACTGCAGAAGTTGATAAAAATCTTTAATTTCCTCATCTTTGGCTTCGGTGATTGATGCATAAATTTGAATAATAGTCATATTAATGGGTCTTCCTTGTAGGCATATGGATATTATCCTATCACTGACAGCACTGTACTTCAGGACA
>NW_006929057.1:674-1780 GCF_000298275.1 Orycteropus afer afer
GGTGCCACATCAGCAAATGGAGGTCTCGAAAGCTTTACCTTATCCATATGAGTAAGGCTGGGTTTACTCTGATGATGCAGCTTTTTCCCAGTCCTATTTTGAGAGCCTTCTAACCTATCCAGACTATTCATAAAGTTGCGCGGTAACGTATCAGGCAGTATTTCTTTCCTATTCATAAGGTTTTCCTTGGCCAATTCTTTGAGAAGTGGACAGCCTCTTCCTTCTTCCTAGCCTGTCTCAATCCATAAGCTGGGCTGATACCTGTGCACCATGTGCACCCGCTGAGTTTGAAACACCAGTGGCTCAGCCTCAAGACTCACATCAACATGTCATCACGGGAGGACAAACTGACAGACAAGTTTATCTCCCTGTTGGAAACCTCTCCTACCACCCTTACCTGGGTCCCTGCAGCTGATTCTTCGCTCTGTCCTGGTCCCCAGGCCTATTCCTCTCCTCTCTCCCATTCTCCTGCCCTGCTGCTTTGGGGCTTGGCCTGGGTTGCCTCTCCTCACCTGGATCCCTGCAGCTCACTCACTACTCATCTATTCCAGTCCCTGGGCCTTTTCCTTTCTCCTGCTCTCTTGCCCTGCTGCTTTGGGCATGCCTAGGTTCCCTCTCCTCACCTGGATCCCTGCAACTCACTCCTGCTCTGTCCCGGTCCCCAGGCCTATTCCTCTCCTCTCTCTGGTTCTCCCGCCCTGCTGCTTTGGGCATTCCTGGGTTCCCTAACCTCACCTGGATCCCTGCAGCTCACTCCTCATCTGTCCAAGTTCCTAGGTCTTTTCCTCCCCTTTCTCCCACTCTCCTGCCCTGCTGCTTTGGGCATGACTGAGTTCCCTCTCCTCACTTGAATCCCTGCAGCTGACTCCTCGTCTGTCCCAGTCCCTGGGCCTATTCCTCTCCTCTCTCCTGTTCTCCTGCCCTGCTGCTTTGGGTGTGCCTGAGTTCCCTACTGTGGTAGGGCTCAGCAAGACTCAGATTCCACAGGGTAAAAAGATAATCCTTGAGGGGAACATTCCTCTCCCTCCCTGATGGGAACCAGGGAAGCCCCTAGAAAAGCTGCCCAATATACTCATGTTGGCCACCACTACATGGCTGTCTTCCAA
>NW_006929057.1:2300-3420 GCF_000298275.1 Orycteropus afer afer
CAAGGTCAGCAGAGCATGGAAGGCTGCTGAACAACAACATGGCTACACACAGGGTCCAAGCGTGCCATATACTAGAGACCATTCCCAAGGCTTCTCTTTATATACAGGAAACAGACCACATCCCAAAGGCAGCTACTCAGCTGCTTGTGCTAGATCCCATCATGGAGTTGATTACCAGTCTCATCATGGGGAATAACCACCACCAGCTGCCCAGCCACTCACCCAGGCCCAGCCAAGTTGACACACAAACATAACCATCACAGGGCCCAAAACTACTGCCATAGAGTCCATTTCAACTCACAGCAACCCTACAAAACAGAGTAGAACTGCCCCCATATAGTTTTGAAGGCTATAAATCTGTACAGAAGCAGACCACCTCATCTTTCTCCCATGGAGTGCCTGGTAAGTTCAATCCACTGACCTTTTGGTTAGCAGCCAAATGCCTTAACCACTGTACTACCAGAGTTCCTGTTGTATGATCCCACTTATATGAAATATCTAAACAAGCAAACGCAGGAGGTGAGGGGAGGGAACACTTTGTCTTCCTAGATAAGGTAGAGACAAGTATTGATTTAGGTGAAAGGAAGGGCAATGTTCCAAAAGTGAGTGATCAACGTGGTGGCACTAAGGAAGAAGAAGACATAGAGAGGTACATAGGAGGTACAGAAAACTAAGATGAACCCTTTTGAATGTACAGTACTGTGTTGTCAGTGATGGCAAGCATTGATCTGTGGGTGGATAGATGGGTGGACAGGCTGAATGATCAGGTATGTCTAGGCAGGGGGGCATTGTGCCCATGACCATGTACAAGGTTAGCAGATCATGTTCTTACATGAGTATTTGTATGTGCTGTAAGAATGTCTGGTGTGGGAGGTTTCGGCAAGATGGCGGACTAGGCAAAAAGACTGCACAGACCCTCTTCAACAAAGAAAAGGGAAACCAATTAACACAGACAGAAGATAATCTTGGACCCCTGAGCCTTGACAGGAAGGATATAGAAGTGGACTAAACCCCAACTAGCAGAAGAATTTGCGTGGAAATACCAAAAAAGGAGACATACGGAGCTGCGGTCTGACAGTGATCCTGAGTGATCCTGACTGCACAGACAGCTTGGAGATTC
>NW_006929057.1:5867-6342 GCF_000298275.1 Orycteropus afer afer
GGAATTTGTTAAAACCAGACCAACCTTACATGACATGCTAAAGGGAGTCCTTTGAACAGAGAACCAAAACTAGCAAATAACAACTGACCATTAATACACAGGATGACACAACCCAGAAACTACAGCTATACACATATCCAAAAGAAAATAAGCTTACAAGATTATAAACAGGGAAACAGAGACATCAATTGGCAAGTGAAGACCACTACAAACAAAATGAGGGAAATGACTGTGTAGTCACAGAACCTCTAAATGGCGAGGAAGTTAAGAAAGTTGAGAGATAGAATGGACTGTTCTAAACCCAAGGAAAAAATTATAAATCACAGGGTAACCTCAAAGAAAAATGATAAACCTTCATATCACAATAAAAAAGAGGACAAGTGGAGGCGGGGCAAGATGGCAGACTAGGCAGAAGGATTGCACAGACCCTCTTCAACAAAGAAAAGGGAAACCAATTAACACAGACACAGAAGAT
>NW_006929058.1:0-479 GCF_000298275.1 Orycteropus afer afer
TAACATCTCAATATAAAGAACAAAAATTCTCACAACTGGACCAATTAGCTGCATCACAATAAATGGAGAAAAGATTGAAGTCAAAGAATTCACATTGCTTGGTTCTGCAACTGATGCCAATGGAAGCAGTAGTCAGGACATCAGATGATGTACAGCACTGGGCAAATCAGCTGCAAAGGACCTCTTTCAAGTGCTGAAGAGTAAAGAGGTCTCCTTGAAGACTAAGGTGTGCCTGGCACAAGTCATGGTATTTTCAATTGCCTCATGTGTTGTGAGAGCTGAACAATGAAGAAGGAAGACTTAAGAAGATCGATGCTTTTGAGTTGTGGTGTTTGCCAAAGAATGTTGAAAGTACCACAGACTGTTAAAAGAACTAACAAATCTGTCAGAAGGAATGCTCATTGGAAGTGAGAATGACCAGACTTCATCTCACCTACTTTGGTCATGTTGTCAGAAGGGACCATTCCCTGGAAAAGGAT
>NW_006929058.1:1839-2894 GCF_000298275.1 Orycteropus afer afer
TTTTTGCTATCTGACCCAAGTGGGAAGTAGTGGCCCCCTAACCATTGGGCTCTTTGCCAATTTTGAACTGTGGGTCTGTGAGTGACAATATAATGTCACCATTGGTAGCCAACCCAAGCACACTCAAAATTAACCCCCAGAACCAATAATAATCATGGAAACATGAAAAGAGGGGATGCACTACTGGTGCCTTTTTTTTTTTTTTTTTCCTTCTTCCTCTTTTTTCCCCTTCTCCCCTGCCTCACACAAAAGAAGAATCATATTTAGCTCCCACTACATCTGCTTGTCTCAGTTCTAAATCCCCTTCATGATAAACAGAAACCAGCATCCATATTCCCTGCAGTGATTCCAGAAACACAAAGGAAACTGCAGAACAACCCAGCACACCTGAATTAATAACCAAAAAAATAAAATACACAAGCTCCACCCTTGCAAAAATATTTACATAAAATCAAGGAAAAAGAAATCAATGAATAACTAATAGTTAAAGACAACAACTTCAAAATGTCTAGGAGACAACAGGCAAGCTCAAATGAAACCAAAAAGAACAAAATCAAACAAACAGGATAAGACAATAGAAATAAAATCTTAAACAAAAATTTCATTAAACATGGAGGAATGAGGAAAAGGAGGCAATAAAATTATCCAAGAAGTAATTTAGAAGATATGTTTATAGAACCGTACAACAGCTTAAAGAAAGTGAACCAAGGAGAACACAGACAGTCCCCTGGAAGATCTCAAGAAAACCATTCAAGAACAAAATAACAAGATTAATACACAATCAGAACTCACACAAAGACAGCAGGTAGGAATCCAGAAGATGTATACTAAAATTACAAAATTACACAACACAGTGGAAGCACAGAAGAATAGGCTAGAACTGACTGAAGAATGCATTTCCCAACTAGACGATAAATCCCTTGACACCAGCCTGTATGAAGAAAAATCAGAACAAAGATTTAAGAGAAATGAAGAGAACTTAAGAGTTATATGGGATGACAAGAAAAGAAACAACATATGCTTCATTGGAATTCCAGAAGAAGTTAAAAAACAAA
>NW_006929058.1:3809-5462 GCF_000298275.1 Orycteropus afer afer
AAAAAAAAAAAACACAATAGAATGACAGTAATCAATTCATACCTATCTCTAATTATGTTCAATGTGAATGTACTAAATGCAGCAATCAAGAGAAAGAGAATGGCAGACTGGACAAGAAAAGAAGACCCATCGATATGCTGCCTACAAGAGACGTACTGTAGACACAAAGATAAAAACAAATTAAAAGTAAAAAAAAAAAAAATAGAAATTAATAATAGGAAGATCAGGGAGAAAACATCAAACATGTGGAAGTTGAATAATACATTGCTCAAAAACTACTAAGTAATAGAGGAAATAAAGAGTGAAATAAAAAAATTCCTGGAAACAAATGAGAATGAAGATACATCTTACCAAAACCTATGGGACACCATGAAAGCAGGACTCAGAGGTCAATTTATAGCAATAAATGCACATATCAAAAAGAGAAAAGAAACAAAATGAACACTCTAACTCTAAAACTCCAACAACTAGAAAGAGAGCAACAAAAGAAACCTACAGTATCCAGAAGTAGGGAAATAATAAAGATCAGAGCAGAAATAAATGAAACAGAAAGCAAAACGAAACAAAACAAAATAGAGAAAATCAATAAAACAAGAAGCTGGTTCTTCTAAAAGATGAACAAAAATGACAAACCATTGGCAAATCTAAAACATGAAAAGAAAGAGAAGATGCAAATAATAAGAATAATAAATACATGGGGTGATATCACAACAGAAACAACTGAAATAAAGAAAACACTGACAGAATATTAAGAAGAACTGTCCTCCAACAGATTCAAGAACTAAGAAGAGATGGATAAGTTTCTCAAAACACAAGACCTACCTAAACTATCCCACTTGGAGATAGAATACTTGAGCAAACCCATAACAAAGGAAGAAATTGAACAGGTAATAAAAATTTCCTACGAGAAAAAGTCCTGGCCCTGATGGCTGGCTTCACTGGAGAATTTTACTAAATGTTCAGGGAAGAGAGGACAGCTATACCACTCAAGCTATACCAGAACATAGGAAAAGACAGAATACTTCCAAAACCATTTTATGAAGCAAGCATAACACTGATACCAAAACGGGAAGACACCATTAGAAAGGAAAACTACAGACCAGTGTCCCTCATGAACATAGATGCAAAAATCTTCAACAAAATCCTAGCCAACAGAATCCACAACATATCAAAAAATTAATACACCCAGACCAAGTGGGATTCATACCAGGTTTACAAGGGTGGTTCAACATCAGAAAAGCAATCAACATAATCCACCACACGAACAAAACAGAAGAGCCATATGATCATATCAATTGATCCAGAAAAGACATTTGATAAAATCCAATGCCCATTCCTGTTCAGAACTCTCAGCAAAATAAGGATGGAAGGGAAATTCTTCAATATAATAAAGGGCATATATGCAAAGCCAACGGCCAGCATTATTGTTAACAGAGAAAGACTCAAAACATCCCCCTTATGAACAGGAACCAGACAAGGATGCCCTCTATCACCACTCCTATTTAACACTGTATTGGAAGTCCTGGCCAGGGCAATAAGGGAAGAAAGTGAAATAAAAGGCATCCAAATTGTCAAAGAGGAAGTAACACCGTCTCTATTTGTGGATTATGTGATCCTATACATAGAAAGCCCAAGAGACTCAGTAAAAAAAAA
>NW_006929059.1:0-823 GCF_000298275.1 Orycteropus afer afer
AACAAAGGAGAAGAACCACATGATCATATCAATTGATGCAGAAAAGGCATTTGATAAAATCCAACATCCATTCCTGATCAAAACTCTCAGCAAAAAGGAATAGAAAGGACATTCCTCCACATAATAAAGGGCATTTATGCAAAACCAAGCGCCAACATTATTCTCAATGGAGAGAAACTGAAACCATTCCTCCTGAGAACAGTAACCAGACAAGGATGCCCGCTGTCACCACTTCTATTGAACATTGTACTGGAAGTCCTAGCCAGGGCCATAAGGCAAGAAAGGGAAATCAAAGGCATCTGAATTGGGAAGGAAGAAGTCAAACTATCCCTATTTGCAGATGATATGATCCTATACCTAGAAAACCCAAGAGACTTAAGTCAAAAATCTACTGGAACTAATTGAGAGATTTAGCATCGTAGCAGGATATAAGAGCAACATATAAAAATCAGTTGGATTCCTCTACACCAGCAAAGAGATTGCTGAAGAAGGAATAAGGAATTCAATACCATTTACAATAGCTACCAAAAGAATAAAATACTTGGGAATAAATCTTACCAGGGACACAAAAGACCTGTTCAAAGAAAACTATAAAAAACTACTTCAAGAAACCATAAGACATCTACATAAATAGAACATACCATGCTTGTGGATAGGAAGATTGAACATTGTGAAAATGTCAATTCTACCCAAAGGAATCTATACATTCAATGCAATCCCAAGCCACATCCCATCCACATTCTTTTTGTTGTTAAGTGCCGTTGAGTCATTTCCGACTCATGGTGACCCCATGCACAGCAGAAAGAAACACTGCCCGATCCCG
>NW_006929059.1:2762-3409 GCF_000298275.1 Orycteropus afer afer
TTGTTGTTCAGTGCATCAAATCTATTCTTTAGATGACCTCTAAATTCAGGAGGGATATATTCAAGATCATACTTTGGCTCTTTTGAACTTGTTTTAATTGTCTTTAACTTCAAGTTGAATTTGCATAGGAGCAGTTGATGGTCTGTTCCACAATCAGCTCCTGGTCTGGTTTTGACTGAAGATATTGAGCTTTTCCACTGCCTCTTGCCACAGATGTCGTCAAACTGATCCCTGTGTGTTCCATCTGGTGAAGTCCACGTGTACAGCCTCCGTTTGTGTTGTTGAAAAAAGGTGTTTCAATTAACAAGTTGTTGGTCTTGCAAAATTCTACCATACGAGTTCCAGCATTATTCCTGTCACCAAGGCCAAATTTTCCAACTACCGGTGCTTCTTCTTTGTTTCCAACTTTTGCATTCTAGTTACCAGTGATAGTTAACACATCCTGATTGCATGTTTGGTCAATTTCAGACTGTAGAAGCTGATATAATTCTTCAATTTCCTCATCTTTGGCTTTCGTGGCTGGGCATAAATTTGAATAACAGTCATATTAATGGGTCTTCCTTGTAAGCGTATGGATATTATCCTATCACTGACAACATTGTATTTCAGGACAGATCTTGAAACATCCTTTGTGATGATGAATGCCA
>NW_006929059.1:4708-5257 GCF_000298275.1 Orycteropus afer afer
AACTCCAGATGGATCAAAGACTTAAATGTGAAACTTAAAACTATACTGCTCCTCATGGAAAATCTAGGGGTAAATTTAAGGGCCCTAATATTTGACATAAATAGACTATCAAGTATAACTCAAAATGCATGAACAGCAGAACAGAAACCACATGTTTGGGTCCTTCTAAAAATTAAATTTTTGTGTGCTTTCAAAGACTTCTCCAAAAGAGTCAAAAGAAAATGTACAGATTGGGAAAATATATTTGGTAATAACACATCTGACAAGGGACTTATCTCTAGAATTTATAGAAAGCTCTAACACCTCAATAACAAAAAGACAAAAATCCAATTAAAAAATTGGTAGAAGACATGAATAGACACTTCACCGAGGAGGATATTCAAGCAGCCATCAAACATATGAAGAAATGCTCATGATCATTAACTATTAGAGAGATGCAAATCAAAACAGCAATGAGATACCATCTTGCTCCAACACTAATAGCAAAGTTCAACAAGACAGAAAATAACAAATGCTGATGAGGTTGTGGAGAGATTGGGACTCTCATAC
>NW_006929060.1:0-896 GCF_000298275.1 Orycteropus afer afer
TTGGGAATAAATCTTACCAGAGACACAAAAGACCTCTACAAAGAAAACTATAAAAAGCTACTTCAAGAAACCATAAGAGAGCTACATAAATGGAAGAACATCCCATATTCCTGGATAGGAAGATTGAACTTTGTGAAAATGTCAGTTCTACCCAAAGCAATCTATGCATTCAATGCAATCCCAATCCAGATACCATCAACATTCTTTAGGGATATGGAATAACCAATCACTAACTTTGTATGGAAAGGAAAGAGATCTCGGATAAGCAAAGCACTATTGAAGAAGAAAAACAAAGTAGGAGGTCTCACACTGCTGCCAGATCTCAAAACCTACTATACAGCCACAGTAGTCAAAACTGCCTGGTATAGGTTTAATGGCAGATACATAGACCAATGGAATAGAATTGAGAACCCAGAAATAGATCCATCCACCTATAGTCAGCTGATCTTTGACAAAGGGCCAAAATCCATTAAATGGGGAAGACAGTGTTTGTTTAATAAATGGTGCTGGCAAAACTGGAGATTCATTTGCAGAAAAATGAAACAAGATTTGTACCTCACACCATGCACAAAAATGAAGTCGAGATGGATCAAAGACTTAAATGTGAGACCCAAAACTATAGTGTTCCTCAAGGAAAAACTAGGGGCAAATTTAAGGGCCCAAAATATGGTACATACACACAATGGAATAGTATGCAACCCTAAAGAATAATGTAGAATCTGCAAAACACCGCATAACATGGATGAACTTGGAGGACCTTATGCTGAGTGAAATAAGTCAATCATAAAAGGACAAATATTGTATTGGTCCGTTATTGTAATAGTCAAGGAAACCCTTATCTATGGAAGGTCATTTTCTTTGTTGGTTACCAGGGATGGGGGGGGAGGGGAGGGAAT
>NW_006929060.1:1747-5687 GCF_000298275.1 Orycteropus afer afer
CCAAGCAATAGACAGGCATACTAGTTGAGCATTTATCTGAGGTAGATACACTCCTTGGAGAGAACAAGTAAGAGAGAAAGAAGGGCTGCTCAGGCACAGGGAGACAGCTCAGGGGGTAGGAGTACTTGGAGGAATGGACACAGGGAAGCAGTACCTATCGGGAGGAAGTGGGAGAGGAGATGTTGCATTGTGCTAAGTAGTGGTCAGTGTCATGAGACAAAGTGTATGTGATCTGCTGTATGGAAAGTGTATTTGTTCTGTAAATTTTCACCCAAATCACAATAAAAATAAAAATTAAAAAAATATATATATATTGCAGGAGAAAGATGAGGCAATCTGATTCCTTAAGATTTACAGCCTTGAAAAGGCTATGGGGTTTACTATGAGTGGGAATCAATTTGAGGGTTTAAATTTGGTTGTTGTTGTTAGGTGTTATTCAATCAATTTCAACTCACAAGGACCCTATATGAAAGAGTAGAACCTTATCATAGGATATTCTAGGTTGTAATCTTTATGGAAGCAGATCTCCAGGTCTTTTCCCCATGGAGCCACTGGGTGAACTCAAACCACCAACTTTGTGTTTAGCAGCCAAGTGCTTAGTTGCTGTGCCACAAGGGCTCCTTCTGCTAGGCACTAGACATAGAATAATAAGCAAAACATACCCCACATTCTCCTGATACATTATTTTTTAGAAATAATTCTCTTTGCCTGAAATTTCTTAACCTTCTGCTGTGGATATTTTTGGTTATCTCTTTCTCCTTTACAAACAATGGTGATTTTCATTTGGGCAACCATGTGGTTCTGGAAACATAGACATCAATCTTCATTTAGGTCTAGGAATGAAGCTTGTCCCAGGACAAGCCAACCAAGTGAATCCCAGGACTTTTGCAAGGAATTTCAGAACAAGTGTCCTCCTTCCACTCTTTCCTGGACTCTGAGAATTGATAGTGTGAACCCTGAAATCACTACAATGATGACATAATCATGAAAGGAAGATAATGATTTACAGCCAAACTTGATCCAAAAATAGCGAAATGGAAAAAGAAAAATGAAAAATAGAGTTTGAAACTCTGATCAAGCTTTCTATTCAAGATTTTTCAATGATGTGAACAAATTATTATTTAACTTACTCTGAAAAGGGTTTTCTTTTACAAAGATAATAATAAAAAAGTTCTCATTGCTTTATAAAATACTATTGATAATGCAAGGACCATCTAGATAGTTTTCCTTAACATTAAAAATGTAACTGGGTATTCCGTGTGAAAGACACTCCCTGGGTCCACAGACTAAAATTAGTGTAGGGACTCCTTAGAAGTGCTGTGTGGTAGTCTTCACCTGAAGCAAGGTGGAACTTATTTTTCTCCATTGAACTTTTCTGATATTTTGTGTGAACTTCCTTATTAGCTATTATATTCTGCTTTGTTTTATAACTATTTCTGTGTTTGCATTCTTCACCCTTCTTCACTGTAGTCCTTTAATTGAATTGGTCTTGCTGAATTTCATTTATTTTGTCTTCCAGCTTGCCTCAGTTCAGTAATTTTAAATTTTAATGCCAATGTCTCTGTTACTAGTCTATCTGCCCAACGTAATGTCACTAGAGAATCAAAATAGCTCATTGTTTGTGGCATAGTCCATGATCAATACTTAAACAGAAGTTATAGTAAAACTCAGAATAAATTACATATCAGAGTTTAGCCATTTAAATATTTCAATTTCACTGTAGGTCTCTTGCAAGTGAATCAAAGTGGAGAAGAATGATCAAGACTATTCATATTCTAAGGAGCTCTGGTAGCATAGTGCCTAAGGCACTTGACTGCTAACCACCAGCCACTCCTCAGAAGGAAGCTGGGACAATCTACTTCCATAGTGATACTGCCTCGGAGACCCAAGGACGGGTCGCTATGAGTTGGATCTGACTGGATGGCACATAACAACAACAACATTCATATTCTTGAAATCAGGAAACCTTGGTTTAAGTGCTAAATTCATCACTTTCTAGCTATGAAGTAACAAAGACTCTTAACTTCTCAGAGTCCCATGTGATCAATGAAAGAAATGGGATGATACCTGAACTCACCTTTTATTTTGTAAACTGAAAAATACCTTACAACCCTAATTCTTTCATCTTTTCATGTAATAATATTTATTGAACTTAGGTAAGTGCCCAGTCAATATGCAATCCATCGAGGATACACAAATAAATGTTGTTGATGAATCCATTATGGAAGAAACAGAAAGCAAAGCAAAATTAAATTCATAGAGACAGCTTGAAAACTTTCTTAACTTAGTATGGCACAGACTTCTAGCTCTTGATACATTTAAAAACAAAATCTGTTTCTCCTTATGGGATACATAACTAGACAACATTTCCAAGCCTCACTTGCAGACAGGTGTTGTCATGTGACTATGGAATAAGATATGCAGATATCAGTGTAATTAATATATACCATTCCCAAGCCCAATAAATTAGGAATTGGATATGCTCCATCCAAAAGTCTTTCTTTTTTGAAGTGCTCAATGCACATAAACATGAGGTTGTAGGGAATGGTGGAGCCACTGTTTAGAAGGAATTTGAATATTGACTTACCATATGAAAGAAAGGTACCTGCTGTCCCAGCACATATGTCTTGAATTGTTATGTGAGCTAGGAAAAAAAAAAAAAAAAGAAAGAAAGAAATCTGAACTCTTTTTTTTTTTTTAAATTGTGATTTGAGTGAAGATTTACAGAGCAAATTCACTTTCCATACAGCAGTTCACATACATTTTGTCTCATGACATTGACCACAGTTACCACAATGCAAAAGCTCCCCTCCCACTTCCTCCCTATAGTTACCTCTTCCCAGTTTCCATCCCTCCATACACTCCTGCCCCCTGAGCTGTGTCCCTGTGCATAAGCAGCCCTTCCTTCTCCCATGATTGTTCACTCCAGGGTGTGTGTCTACTTGAGGTAAATGTTCAACTCATATGCCTGTCTTTTGTTTGTCTGAAAACCACAGGTGTGGGTTCAATTCCAGACCTGAAGGGCAGCTAGGGGCCATAGTCTCAGTGGTTTCACCAGGCTCTATCAGACCAGCAAACCTGTGACCCCTTTTTTTTTCTCCAAATGATCTTGAGTTTTGTTCCACATAGTTCTCCCTCTCTATCAAGGATCTCCTACTTAGATCCCTTCCAAGTGGATGACAGTGGTAGCCGGGCACCATCTAGTTCTTTGGGTCTCATAGTCATATAGGCTGCAGATCGGGTGGTGTACCAGTTGCTAGGACTAATTGTTTCCAGGAATTTTGGTTTTCTTCATTCTTCTTTGCTCTGGACGAGGAGACCCATCATTGCATCTAGATGGCAGCTTGCTAGTTTTTAAGATCCCAGTCACTACTCGCCAAGATAGGAGATGGAACAATATTTTGTATAGTATGTTATGCCAATTCAGCTTGATGTCCCCTGCAACTATGGTCCCAAGCCGACAGGTTCAACTGCTCAGTCCCTCTGGGTAGCTTGCTATGACTAAGCAGGGACTACATCCTTGCCCCTTGTCAGCTCTGCTGTACACATGGGAATTCTGATCATTCACGTAAACTTATAGGACCATTGTCTGCCAACCCTATACATGTTCTTGGATACACTCCCATTTTATAGACATACCAAATTATTCAGTCTTTCCACCCATCTATCCACCCATATACCAATGTTTGCCTTCACTGACAGCATAGTACTGTATGTGCAAAAGGGTTCATCTTTATTTTCTGTGCCTCCCATGTACCTCTCTATGTCTTTCTCATCTTCAATACTGCCATATTGGTCACTCACATTTGGTACATTGCCCTTCTCTTCACCCAAATCAGTACTTATCTCGATCTATCTAACAGGATTCCCTTCCCTCCCCCCCACCCGTGGTAACCAACAAAGAAAATTTCCTTCTATAGATAAACCTTTCCTTAACTTT
>NW_006929061.1:0-3441 GCF_000298275.1 Orycteropus afer afer
CTGGTTAGTAGGCAAGTGTCTTAGCCACTGTGCTACCAGAGCTCCCATTAAATTGAGACATTTTAAGATAAGCATACAAGGAGCTCTGGTAGTGTGGTGTGTAAGGCATTTGACTGCTAACCAGAAGGTTGGGGGTTCAAACCCACTAGCCACTCCATGGAAAGAAGACTGAGCAATCTACTTCCATAAAGATTTACTGCCTCATAAACCCAAAGGGGGTGACTATGAGTTGGAATTGACTTGATGGCACTGAGTTTTGTTTGTTTGTTTTTTTAGATAAACAGAAATTAAGGAAATTTGTTAAAGCCAGACCAACCTTACAAGAGATGCTAAAAGTAGTCTGTTGGACAGAGAACCAACAGCAAATGACAACCAACCATTAACACACATGATGATAACATAACCCAGAAACCAACCCAGTTATGGAAGTATCCAAGTAAAAATAAGCTTACAAGACTGAAAACAGGGAACCAGAGACATCAATTTGCAAATGAGAACAACTACAAATCAGAAAGAGGGGAAAAAATAGTGTAGTTACAGAACTTCTAAATGGTGAGGAAGTTAAGAAAATTGTGAGATAGAACAGACTGTTCTAAACTTGGGAAGAAAATAATAAAGTACAGAGTAAAGTCAAAAAAATAAATAAATAACAAATCTGCACATCAAAATAAAATAGAGGAAAAGCACAAGGACTTAGCAGATACTAAAACAACAGCAACAAAGGAAATAATAACAAGATTTATAAACAGAATGAGTTCAGCACAGAAAATTATATGGAACAAAGAAATCAACAACTCAACATAAAAACACATAACAAAATGGTAGCAACAAATTCATACTCGTCTAGAATTAAACTGAGCAAATGGATTAAATGCACCACTGAAGAGATGGAGAATTGCAGATGGGATAAGAAAACATAAACAATAAATGCACACATCAAAAAAGAAGAACGAACTAAAATCAATATCTTAACCCAACATTTCCAACAATTAGAAAAGAACAGCAAAAGAAACCTGCAGTCACCAGAAGAAAAATAAATAAATAAAGACTCAAGCAGAAATAATGAAACAGAAAACAGAAAGATGATAGAAATAATCAACAAGACTAGAAGTTGGGTTTTGAAAAGATTAATAAAGTCAACAAACCACTGGGAAACTTAACAAAGGAAAAGAGGGACAGAATACAAATAACATGAATAAGAATCAGGCAACGTCACAACAGAACCAACTGAAATAAAAAGGATAATATCAGGATACTATGAAGAACTGTAGGAGCTCTGATGGCATATTGCCTAAGGCATTTCACTGCTAACCAGAAGGCCGGAGGTTCAAACCCACCAGCCACTCCTCAGAAGGAAAGTTGGGCAATCTACTTCCACAGTGATACTGCCTTGGAAACCCAAGGAGGGGTCGCTATGAGTTGGGTCTGACTTGACAGCACATAACAACAACAACAACATGAAGAACTATACTCTAAGAAATTTGAAAATATAGAAGAAATGGACAGATTTCTAGAAACACATGAATTATTTAAACTAACACAGACTGAGGTGGAAAATTTGAGCAAGCCTATAACAAAAGAAGAAATTGGAACAGGTCATAAAAAAATTACTAGCAAAATAAGTACTGGCCCAGATAGTTTCACTGGAGAATTCTATCAAACATTCAGAAAAAAACTGACACCAATACTACTCAAATTATTCCAGAACACAGAAAAAGATAGAATCCTCCCAAATTCATTTTATGAAGCAAGCATAACTTCATACCAAAACCAGGCAAAGACATCACTAAAAAGGAAAAGTGCAGACCAATATCCCTCACGAATAGAGATGCAAAAATCTTCAACAAAATCCTAGCCAATAGACTCCCACAACATACCAAAAAATTGATATATTATGATCAAGCAGGGTTCATACCAGGTAAGCAAGAATGGTTCAACATTAGAAAAACAATCAACGTCATCCATCACATAAATAAAACAAAAGAACCACATCATATCAATCGATGCAGAAAAGGCAGTTGATAAAATCCAACACTCATTCCTGATAAAAACTCTCAGAAAAATAGGAACAGTAGGGAAATTCCTCAACATAATAAAGGGCATATATGGAAAACCAACAGCTAACATTATTTTCAATGGAGAGTGACTGAAACCATTCCTCTTGCAAATGGGAACCAGACAAGGATGCCTTCTATCACCACTTCTGTTCAACATTGTATGGAAGTCCTAGCCAGGGCAGTAAGACAAGAAAGAGATATCAAAGGCATTTAAATTGGTAAGGAAGAAGTAAAACTACCCCTATTTGCTGATGATATAATCCTATACATAGAAAACCTGAGAGACTCAGTAAAAAGAACTAGTGGAGGACTTCCAGTAAAATGAAGGAATAGGCAGACAAGTGACACAGACCCTCTTCAACAAGGAAAAGAAAAGCCAATTGACAGAGATACAGAAGATAATCCTGAAAGAAACTATACAGAAGTGGATTAGGCATCAACTAGTGGAAAAAGCTGAACGAAAACAGTGAGTACAGAGAGTTGGAGCTGCAGACTGTCAGCTACTCTGATGAGACCAACAGCCTGAATATTTCCAAGTGGTGTTGGTACCTGAGAATTGACCTAAAAATCAGTCCTGGTCACCAAGTGCTACAGAGACAACTGCTCTGGTGGCCTATGACTAGGAAGGAAAACAGCAAGGAGGGAGAAAACCTGAGCTGTGGACTTTCTGCTGTCCAGAGGGTGCAACCATTTTGCTTGTTTACACATGGTAGCCGTTTTGGATATTTAAAGTGACCGAGGGTGCAGCCATTTTGAATGTTTACAAGTGGTGGCCATTTTGGATATTTAAAGTGACTGAGGGCACAGCCATTTTGAATCTTTACAAGTGCCAACCATTTTGGATTTTAAAGTGATAGAATTCTCATTCAGATTCCAAGGACCTAAGAACAGGCTCTGTTTGCCAGGGGCGGCAAGGATATATGAGAGGCCAACAAAGGAAAGGAGACAGGTGATGAGTGTATAAGTGCTCTCAACTTGTGAATAGAAGAGCATAGCACAGTACCCTGCCTGTAGAGATAACATACAAACAAAACAAAACAAAACAAAAATTATGGGCAAGTCACTCCAACATACAATCACCAATTAAATATAAACACAAAAATGTTACAATGTCTAAGAGATAACAGAGCATCACAGTCCACACAAAGAAGAAAGATAAAGCAGGAAAAACAAGGGACCAGGATACAGACCCAAAATACATCCCTGAGGAAGAGGCAGCATTGGAACTCCCTGATAAGGAATTCAAAAGAATTATATTTAGGTATCTTCAAAGGATTGAGAGACAGACCAAGGAAAACACAAACAAAACCCTAGAAGAATTTCAGAAGAAAATACAAGAACAAAATGACAAAATAATGAAAAATTAGAAATGATACAAAACCTA
>NW_006929061.1:5904-6420 GCF_000298275.1 Orycteropus afer afer
TGAAAAGTGAATTTACTCTGTAAATCTTCACCCAAATCCTAATTAAAAAAAAAAAAAAAAAGAATTATGTACCCAGAAAAATTGTCCCTCAAATATGATGGCGAAATTAGGATATTTCCAGATAAGCAGAAATTAAGGGAATTTGTTCAAACCAGACCAGAGATGCTAAAGGAAGCCCTTGGACAGAGAAGCAACAACAGCCAATAACAACTGACCATTAACACACATGATGATATAACCCAGAAACCAACCCAGCTATGGAAGTATCCAATAAATAAGCCTACAAGATTGTAAACAGGGAACCAGAGATACTAACTGACAAATGAGGACAACTACAAACAAAAAAAGGAAAAAAAAAAAAATCTGTGTTGTTACAGAACTTCTAGATGGTAGAAAGTCAAGACAACTACAAGATAGAATGGACTGTTCTAAACTTGGGAAGAAAACTATAAATCACAGGGTAACCTCAAAGAAAAGTGATTAACCTTCACATCAAAATAAAAAAGAGGACCAGCA
>NW_006929062.1:0-2145 GCF_000298275.1 Orycteropus afer afer
ACTCAGCTGCTCACAGTGGATTCCACCATGGAGTTGATTACCAGTCTCATCATGGGGAATACTACATCCAGCTGCCCAGCCACTAAACAAGGCCCAGCCAAGTTGACACACAAACTTAACCACCACAACTCGTTCTAATTATTCCTTCTTTATTGTTTTCTGAAATAGACCTATAAAGAGAAATTTGCCCTTGACCACTATTTGGTTACATTGAGGAACAGTTTGCATAGGAAAGGATCATTGCTTGATTCATTCTCTGACTTGCCCACCTTTGAAAATAAAGAGTTGATACCCTAGCATCTTACAAAAGTGAACAGTGAGACTTTTTTTTTTTTTAAATGAATCATTATGACTCAGATTTTAAGTATATTTGATGTGTTTCAATCCATTGCAGTTATTATTCTTATTGTTTCATTTTTTGGCCACTGTGAGCCTCTTGAAATTGGTTCTTGAATGCTTGCTTCAGCAGCATGTATACTAAAATTGGAACAATACAGAGAAGATTAGCATGGCTCCTGGGCAAGGATGACATGCAAATTCACGAAGCGTTCCACATTTAAAAAAAAAAAAAAAAAATTGGGTCTTGAGTCTTTTTGACATGATCCCAGTAGTCTTTTTTTTTTTTTTAATTTTTTTTTTTGTTGTTGGGAACTCTGGGGGCATAGTGCCTAAGACATTTGACTGCTAACCAGAAGGCTGGCAGTTCAAACCCACCAGCCACTCCTAGGAACACAGCAGAACATACACCCGTTCAGAAGTTTCTACATATACAGTTCAGTGGCACTGATTACATTTTTCAAGATGTGCAGCCATGCTCGCCCTCGTTTTCTGAATCCTTCCTCCCCAGTTACATAAGATCACTGCTCCCTGATATTCCTTGTTGTTGTTGTTATGTGCCCTAGAGTCAGACCCAACTCATAGCAACCCCTCCTTGGGTTTCCGAGGCAGTATCACTACGGAAGTAGATTGTCCCATCTTCCTTCCAAGGAGTGGCTGGGGGGTTTGAACCACCAGCCTTCTGGTTAGCAGTCAAGTGCCTTAGGCACTAAGCTACCAGAGCTCTATATATTCCTAGCCATCTGTAATAGCTTGTTTGTTTGGCTTTTATTGTTTAAAAATGCCAATGGGGGGAAACCCTTCTCAGGAAATCAAATGTTAAAAAAAAAAAAAAAAGACTATGAAAGAATTAAGGTAAATATTTTTCTGTCACCAGGACATATTTTGATATCTTATTCCAAGTAAGACTCAAAAATTGGGAGCCAGGCAGTTCCAGTAAGATGGTGGAATAGGCAGAAAGACTGCACAGACCCTCTTCAACAAAGAAAAGGGGAACTGATTAACACAGATACAGAAGATAATCCTGGACCCCTGAGCCTTGAAGGGAAGGATATAGAAGTGGACTAAACTCCAAATAACAGAAGAATTTGCATGAAAACACCAAAAAAGGAGACATACGGAGCTGTGGTCTAGCCGTGATCCTGACAGCACAGACAGTTTGGATATTGCCGAGTGGTGGTAGGACCTAAGAATTAACCTAAAAATTGGCCCTTCTAGCCAGGGACTGCATGGAGGACTGCTCTGGTGGCTGGGAAATGAAAGAGGAGGCAGCGAAGAGGACAGCAGGCTGAGCTGTGGACTTTTGCCAGTCCAGAGGGTGCAGCCATTTTGAATGTTTACAAGCGGCTTGACTGTTTGGGATATTTAAAGCAACAGTGTTCTTCCAGATTCCAGGGACTTAAGAACAGGCCCCACTTGCCAGTAACCCCAAGGATATTCTGGACCCGGACAGCTAGAAAGTTCCTGTGTGATTACATGGTGTATTCTTTGTCCATTTGCTTTTACTTTTTTTATGGTTATTCAATTGTCTAACTGACTGGAAGACAGCAACAGTCGCCATATGACACAACTACACCCACACCTCCTGCAGCTTCACTTACTGAGTGAGAGTCACCACTTCCTTCTCCACAAATGAGCCAATGATAAACAACCACCAAGAAAAGGCTGACTTACCTTTGGCTGCTCTTCACAAACAGTTAACAGAGATCTAAATACAATAATGCTTCGATGTCTCAGAGACAATAAACCATCACAGTCCACACAAAGAAGCAAGATAAAGTGGTAGAAACAAGGGAGCAGGATACAGAC
>NW_006929062.1:2955-3634 GCF_000298275.1 Orycteropus afer afer
AGAGAAAAAATTTCAACCAAGAATTATATACCTGGCAAAACTGTCCCTCAAATATGATGGTAAATGTAGAAGATTTCCAGATAAGCAGAAACTAAGGGAATTTGTTAAAACCAGACCAACCTTATAACAGATACTAAAGAGAGTCCTTTGAACAGAGAACCAAAACTAGCAAATAACAACCGACCATTAATACACAAGATGATGTAACCCAGAAACCATAGCTATGGACATATCCAAAGTAAAATAAGCTTACAAGATTGTAATCAGGGAACCAGAGACAACAATTGTCAAGTTAGGACAACTACTAACCAAAAATGGAAAATACTGTGTAGTTACATAACTTCTAAATGGTGAGGAAGTCAAGGAAGTTGCAAGATAGAATGGACTGTCCTAAACTTGGGGAGAAAATTATAAATCACAGGGTAACCTCAAAGAAAAATGATAAATCTTCACATCACAATAATACAAGCACAAATAATCAGCAAATACTAAAACAACAGCAACAAAGGAAATGATAACACGATTCGTAAACATAATGAGCTCAGCACAGAAAATAATATGGAGTAAAGAAACCATGGACACCATCAAAAAACACATCACAAAATGACAACAACAAATTCATACTTGTCAATAATTACATTGAATGTTAATGGATTAAATGCACCACTCAAGAGATGGA
>NW_006929062.1:4423-5267 GCF_000298275.1 Orycteropus afer afer
AATTGAAATTCAAAAATTCCTTGAATCAAATGAGAATGAAAGCACAACATACCAAAATCTTTGGGACACAGCAAAAGCAGTGATCAGAGGCCAATGTATAGCAATAAATGCATGCATAAAAAAAGAAGAAAGAGCCAAAATCAACACTTTAAACCAACATCTCCAATAATTAGGGGGAAAAAAAAAAGCAAGAAAAGCCTACAGTTACCAGAAGGAAATAAAAAAGATTCGAGCAGAAATCAATGAAACAGAAAATAGAAGGGCACTAGAAAAAATCAACAAGACCAGAAGTCGGTTTTTGAAAACATTAATAAAATTGACAAACCACTGGAAAATTTAACAAAGGAAAAGAGGGAGAGAATACAAATAACACAAATAAGAAACGAAATGGATGACATCACAACAGAACCAATTGAAACAAAAAGGATAATATCAGGATACTATGAAGATCTGTACTTTCAAACAAATTTGAAAATCTGGAAGAAATGGACAGATTTCTAGAAACACATCACTTACCTAAACTAACACAGACTGATGTGGCAAAGTTGAACAGATCCATAACAAAAGAAGAAATTGAACAGGTCATCAAAAAATTACCAACAAAAAAAAGTCCTGGCCCAGAGCGTTTCACCACAAAATTCTACCAAACATTCAGAGAAGAACTGACACCAATCCTACTCAAACTATTCCAAAACATAGAAAAGGATGGAATCCTCCCTAACTTGTTTCATGAAGCAAGCATAACCTTAATACCAAAACCAGGCAAAGACATCACTCAAAAGGAAAACTATAGACCAATATTCCTCATGAATATAGATGCAAAAATCTTCAACAAAATCCTAGC
>NW_006929063.1:0-1416 GCF_000298275.1 Orycteropus afer afer
AAACTGACATTTGAGCCACAGTAAACCACAATGGGACAGAAGTTGCAGACTGATCCCAACTGGGTCAACGGCCTTAAGATGAAAAGCATAAACATTTTCCATAAGATTTAAGCAAGACCTAAAGCCCTGGAATCATAAAAACCTTAAAATACTATTGTGACTGTAAGGGAGGGGAGGGAACACTGCAATAAATAAACATAAGAAATAAAAAGCACTGACACATATCACTTTGTTGTTGTGTTGTTATATGCTGTTGAGTCAGACCCGTCTCACAGTGACCCCTCTTTGGGTTTCAAAAGTAGTATCACTACGAAAGTAGATTGCCCAACCTTCCTTCCAACGAGTGGCTCGTGGATTTGAAACACCAGTCTTCTAGTTAGCAGTCCAGTACCTTAGGCACTATGCCACTAGAGCTCCCCATATCACTTTAGTTTGGTGTATTTCACAGTACATTAATTATAGTTCAATGAAATGTAATTTAAAAAGCACTTTTGAAACATGGCACAAAACGTAATGAAGGACTTTTCAAATAGATAGAACAATAAGTAGAAGCCATTTACAAATGAAATAAGCCCTGGAGGCAAAGTGGGTAAGTGCTTTCCTGATGGCCTAAAGGTTGGTGGTTTGCATGCACAAGCTGCTCTACAAGATAAAAGTGTGGCAATCAGCTTCCATAAAGATTACAACCTTGCAAACAGTTGTATTCTGTCCTATGAGTTGGAGTTGAGTCTGTGGCAATGGATGGCATTTTATTTACAAATGAAAATTCTAGACATGAAAAATACAATAACAGAAATAAAAAATTCCCTTCATCATTTCAATAGCAGAATGATTTTGACAGAGAAAAGAATCAGTGAGTTGAAAATAATTCAATCAACAATAGCCAATCTGAAAAGAGAGAGAGAAAACATTGCGGACAAAAATGAGCAGAGCTTCAACAATAATCCAAAGAGGTCTACCATTTATTTACTGAATTGCAGAAGAAGTAGAGAAAACACGTGCTTTAGAAAAAAAAAATTGAGAAATACTGGTTAAACACTTTCTGAATTTAATGAAAGAGATAAACTGACAGAATCAAAAAGCTCAGCAAACCCCAAAAATTTAAACTCAAAGAATTCTATGGGGGAGTTCAGGTAAGATGATGGACTAGGCAGAAAGACTACACAGAGCCTCTTCAACAAAGAAAAGGGAAACCAATTTACACAGACACAGAAGATAATCCTGGACCCCTGAGCCTTGAAGGAAAGGATATGGAAGTGGACTAAACCCCAAGTAGGAGAAGAATTTGCATGAAAATACCAAAAAAGGTGACATACGGAACTGCGGTGTAGCTTTGACCCTGAGTGATCCTGACCGCACAGACAGCTTGGAGAGTGCCAAGTGGTGGTAGGACCTAAGAATTAACCTAAAAATCAG
>NW_006929063.1:3591-5375 GCF_000298275.1 Orycteropus afer afer
TCATAAACATAATGAGCTCAGCACAGAAAATAATATGGAACAAAGAAACCAGGGACACCATGAAAAAATACATAACAAAATGACAGCAATAAATTCATATGTGTCAATAATTACACTAAATGTTAGCAGATTAAATACACCCATCAATATGTGTCCCTACAAGAGACACACCTTAGAGATAATGACAAAAACAGACTAAAAATCAAAGGTTGGAAAAAGATGTATCAAGCAGATGGCTACTGTAAGAGAGCAGAAGTGGCAATATTAATTTCTGATCAGGATGACTTTAAGACAAAAACCACCATACGACACAAAGAAGGACATTATATAATGATTAAAGGATCAATTGAACGTGAACTTATAGCCATAATAAATATCTATGGACCCAATGAAAGAACCCCAAAATACATAAATCAGACTTTAAAAGTGTTGAAAAGCCAAATAGATGACACCACAGTCATAGTGGGAGACTTTAATATACCATTTTCATTGAAAGATAGAACAACTGGAAAGAAACTCAACAAAGATGCAGAAGAGCTACACAATACAATCCGGCAACTTAGCCTTATAGACATTTACAGAGCACTTCACCCAACAGCATCACAATATACATTCTTCTCCAGTGCACATGGAATATTTTCCATGATAGACCATATGTTAGACCATAAAGCAAGCCTATATAAATTTAAAAACATTGAAATACTGCAAAGCGTCTTCTCTGATCATAATGCTATCAAATTTGAAATCAACAATAGGAAAATCAACAGAAAAAGAGGAAACACATGGAAACTGAACAACACACTCCTTTAGAAAGACTGGGTGAGAGAGTAAATAAAAATTGAGATTAGAAAATTCCTTGAACCAACGAGAAAGAAAACAAAACATACAAAAATCTTTGGGATACAGCAAAAGCAGTGATCAGAGGCCAATTTATAGTAATAACTGCACAAATCAAAAAAGAAGAAAGAACCAAAATCAACACTTTAAATCAACATCTCCAACAATTAGAAAATGAACAGCAAGAAAAGCCTACAGTCACCAGAAGAAAGAAAATAATCAAGATTCGAGCAGAAATCAATGAAACAGAAAATCGAAGGGCAACAGAAAATATCAACAAGAACAGAAGTTGGTTTTTTGAAAAGATCACTAAAATTGACAAAGCACTGGCAAATTTAACAAAGGAATAGAGGGAGAGAATACAAATAACATGAATAAGAAATGAAATGGATGACATCACACCAGAACCAACTGAAATAAAAAGGATAATATCAGCATCCTATGAATAACTGTACTCCAAGAAATGTGAAAATCTGGAAGAAATAGACAAATTTCTAGAAACTCAACACTTACCTAAACTAACACAGATTGACGTGCACAAGTTGAATAAGCCCATCACAAAAGAAGAAATTGAATAGGTCATCAATAAATTACCAACTAAAAAAGTCCTGGCCCAGATGGTTTCTTCACTGGTGAATTCTACCAAACATCCAGAGAAGAACTGATACCAATCCTACTCAAACTATTCCAAAACATAGTAAAGGATGGAACCTTCCCTAACTCATTTTATGAAGCAAGCATAACCTTGATACCAAAACCAGGCAAAGACATCACTCAAAAGGAAAACTACAGACCAATATCTCTCATGAATATAGATTCAAAAATCTGCAACAAAATCCTAGCCAATAGACTTCAACAACATACCATGAAAATCATTCATTTTGAAAAAGTGGGGTTCATATCGGGTATGTAGGGATGGTTCAACATTAGAAAAACAGTCAACGTCA
>NW_006929064.1:0-5379 GCF_000298275.1 Orycteropus afer afer
AAAAAAAAAATTTAACTAGACTCTATCAATTATGTTATGCTTATAGTAGAAGTTTATTCTACATTTAATATTAACATGACTAGTGGAATTTTTCATCTTTGTTTCACTTTTCACTTTGATGAAAACTGAAGAGGTATAAGTGGAGGCGGAAAAACAAAAGGGCAGGAAAATACATAATTACAGGAAAATTATACTGAGAAAATCTTTCCCACAATGGAGAAATATGAAAATGGTCAAGGATACAGATTATTACTACTTTTAAGTCATACTAATGTGACTTTTTAAAACTCATACCGAAATGAAATCTTTATTGGATTCAATTAATTATTTTAATCACCATGAAATATCCCTTGTGCCTTTCAGTTCCAAAACTATACAACATATATTGTACATACATGTACGTATGTTTTTTTCTTTTCTTGGATATTTTTATTTTTATACAGTTTTTTAGGAGAGTGCTTTTTTCTCTGTTTCCATCATTTGTTCTATATTTAGACAAATACAATATTTGAAATGTAGGAATTTCATTATTTAAATTTTCTTTCTCAAAATTCTGTTATAAAGGGATTTCACTATGCCTTCTAAATCTCTCTTTTAAAAGCATATTGAAAAGTCTTCATCTGATTGCAGAATGCATATTTTCCCTAAAATAATAACTATATCTAAAAGCAGAGACTCTTGATAACCATGTTCTGAACCTTCCAGTTTCTGAATTTTTTTACTGTAATTTTCAAAAATACCTTTACAGAGCCCTAAATCTTCAAATTCACAAAATTTTCTAAAATTGCAAATTTCAGAAGTTTTTGTATAATAGTTAAACTTTATATAATTAGCGGTCAATTTAAATAGTCATTTTAAAGTCTTGTGTCTCTATAAGCTACTGGGGATTAGGAAACATATATGTTCATATCCTGGAGCACCTAGGATAAGGAGTTATTATGAATAAAAGATTTGTATGTATTTCTCTTTTATGTTACACACATATATGTATATATATTTTTCCACATATCTTTTTGTCCTTATGCTTTTCCTTTTCTTCCAGAACTTAAACTCAGACTTGACTGAATGGTCATGCCTCCTTTCTTTCCTTCCTTCTTCCCACCCCTCACCTTTTAAAAAATTATTTAATCCACGCCTAGTTTTTCACTCATTAGAATTTCCTCAGTATCGCTCTCTCTGCCCCTCTCTCTCTGTTTTCATTGTCAGCATATTTGTTTACAGTTTTCTCTTCTGTAGCTCTGTGTGTGTAAGCATGTGTGTGTATATGTACACATGCTCTTCATGCATGTGTATGCTGTCATTCATCATCATTTCCCCACAATGTTTATCATTTTTTTCTCTTTCTTGAAAGACGCTGCATTTACACTGTCATTTGTGTTCAACTTTTTGACAAACAGAAGCAATTTGCACTGTTTGCAACCCCAATCTATCTAAAAACGATACTACTGTGAATTAAACTCTGACATTTTCCCCTACAGGAAATACTTTTCATGGCCATATTAATCATGCAAAGATGAAGCTAAACTCATTTCAAAATATTACATATAATTAATTTAAATTTTCTATTGCTAGAATTTTAAAATAATACTCTAAACTATTCAGGGGTAAATTTCTGTCTTATGTTTTTTGATTAATAAAACAGCCTAATGGATGTCATGGCATTTATATAATGAGTTAGGGGCAAGAGTAATAACGTTTTGGAAATGTTTATGATATCACTCATAATCCTTGACCCGTGGGAAGATGTAGGTTTATCAATGGCAGAACTTGGATTTGAATCCCCATCCAAATCCCTCCAAAGCCTGTGCTTTTTATGTTAGATCATACAGTAGTGGTAACTTTTATAAGTATTTTTATCTATTTTAATACTTATTATTTTTTAAAGTTTCATTTTTTTTTCCTAGAACATCCCAAAGCCAGACTTATCAAAGTTCATCAGTGTTTCTTGGCGATGAAGGAAATTTAGTAAGCTGTTGGGAGATTTCCTATTCTTAACATTATTCACTGATTTGAAATTAAAGCTATTTTCATGCACCCTTTACTTTGCTTTTACTGTAGTAGAAGAACAGCATGGCATTGTGAAACCTGAAAACAAAACTATAAGTAAGGACAATAACTTTGATGGTGACAGTGAAGATGAAACTCATCCTGAGCCATCATTAAAGGTACAGGGCTTTTCTCATCCTGCCTTTCCATCACCTCACCTCCTTTAAAAGCTTCCTTGAATTTTTTAGCAACCCCTGGGGTCACACAGGTGTTTGTTTGTTTTGTTGCTTTGTTTGTTTTTTACCGTTTCCCCATGCTTTTCCACATTCTGTCTCCCCACCCTTATATTTGTATGTCAGCTTACTGATGGCAAAGACCTTAGATGGAAATGGAAATCCTGAAGACCATAATAGAAAACAAGTGTAATAACTAGTGGAGGTGTATTCACAGGATTGAGATTTATAAAAAGTTGAGGGGACTAAATAATTCTTAGGTATGCCATTATGGAAGGAAAGAATTAGAAAGAACCCAAGCCCTCATTCCACAAACAGTGAGATGGATATGATGATGACAAGGAGGTAAAGGGGAAAATTCCTTCAAGAATAACCAGATGAATGTAACAGTTGAATAAGAGAATCAAAATGAGAGATTAGTATAAAACACAAAAGTAATAGGGGGAATGAATGAGAACACAAACTCTCTATATCATAAAATATGATAGAAATTCTTTTAAATGCAAATGAAGAAAAGCAAGCAAGTAATTAAAAAAATACTCAGACTCTTCTGGAATGACTTACAGCTGATTTTTATAAAGAACTGAAAGAAAACTTAATTCTCACTACTTTTAAGTTTGGTAATGATTTCTTTTAATCAGGCAAAACCTGTGTTCATAGATAATACAAAGTGAAATCTGTTTTGGCCTTATCAGATTTATTATGAATTATGACTTTTTGGCTTTCTTTTTTTTTTATGATTTCTAACATAACTCTTTAATTGTTGCATATATGCTTAGCAGCTGTTGTAGACATTTTTGAGAATAAAGGGAAAATCAAGTAACTGTTGTATAAAGTCTTCTCACTAAGTGTTCAAAATAAAATTATAATTTCAAATTATATAAATGAGGTTCTAAATGTGTATCAATTAAATGAGAATGTTGTTGTTGTTATATGCCGTCGAGTCAGCCCCAACTCATAGCAACCCCTCCTTGGGTTTCCGAGGCAGTATCACTACAGAAGTAGGATTGCCCAACCTTCCTTCCGAGGAGTGGCTGGTGGGTTTGAACCGCCAGCCTTCTGGTTAGCAGTCAAGTGCCTTAGGCACTATACTACCAGAGCTCCCTAAATGAGAATGGGTGTTTGTAATTAAGTCTTTTCATTAAATTTAAAATATATATTACCACAATATCCCAGAAATGATTTTTTGCATAAATTGACATGAATATATCTTATATCCCTGAACCGTATACTTTAAAAATTCATCCTATTTTTGCCCCCACTTCTATTTTAATTTTCAAAATTTCAGATTTCTCTTTAGAGGTGCATTATTCATACCAGTTTGGTATATTTTACAAGTGTTTACATGGTAACATTGTGTTCTTTTCTTGAATAAGTTATCTACACCCACTCAAAGTGCATTTATTTAAATTTTTCACCTAAGTTCCCTGGATCTTTCAGTTTTGATATGTTCCAAACTGAAGACATCGTCCCTCATTTTCATCTTTACATTGCCAAAGTGATCTCTCTAAGTCCATATAGGACAATGTAATTCTGCTTCAGTCCTAATAAGTGTGTTCCAGTTTTACCACAGTACTCTTGTCCCCTTCATTTTCCATGTTCTTTCATGCCTCATCCCTTTTCTCAGCCTAGAATGTCCTTTACACCCTCCTCCGGCACTCTGTCCATCTTTCAAGGTACAGCCACATCTTTGTAGCATTTCCTGAGCTTCCCAGGTAGAATTGACTGCTGACTCCTTTGTGCTCTTAGTGTACTTTCTTCACTGAATTTGGAGAATTAGTGAACGGTACTTTTCTGTTCTTAATTTGTTTTTCTCTATCTGTACCCTGCTAGGATATAGGGCACTCTCTCTTATTCAGATGTCATTGTTTGTTGCCTTACTCATTGATGGACTGATTGAATAAGTGAACAAGGGAATAAATATAATGTTTTCTAAAGTTGGTTTTCTTTATTTTCCAATTATAGAAAGGAGCAACAGAACCTAAAATTGGAAATGGACAAAAAGGTATGGACATACTGAAAGTGCTCCAAGAGAGCAAACAAAAACTGACAATTTGACTTATGTTGATGAAGCACAGAAAAAGAATAGAAGTTAGTGAAGATGTGAAAACTTTTCTGTGCTTTTAAATGCTACTATTAAGAACTTAAATGAAAGCATGTTGATCCAAATATGTCTATTTCATTTAAATATTTTTTTAGATAGCTCTTCTCGTAAGTTTCCCAGCTATTACCACTAACTTTTTCATAAAACTCCTTCAACCTTCTGAAATTGTTTTCTATCACTTATCCTTTATTAAGATATTCATGAATGGGCATAGACACATATGTAATATTCAGAGGAACAAATGTTCTTATTAATGTATTTGTAACTACATTTTATAAATGTGATGCCAGCATCAGAATTAGAAAAGGAAGATACAGAATCACCTTGGGATTCTGAAGTACTGCTCATGTTTTCTTAAAAAAATACAAGCCTACATTGATGTTAACAGATAAAAGGGGATGCTTTGACTTTACTTTCTCAGCTATGCATATGCCCATAAGGAGTTAATTCCTTCTGTTTTTCAGCCTTTATTAGATATGCATTAAGTACATACTGCTGCACAGTACAATTCTGCTAATTTGTAGGATTCACTAATTGAAGCCAGTATCATATCAAAGGAAAAAAAAAAAAAAGAAACGAAAGAAAAACCTCATGCTTCAGAAGCTACAAGGCACCATTTTGGGATCTGGAGTTAAGTTTATCTAAGAATTAGAGAATTATTCCAGAGCAATCTGTAACCAAATGTATGACTTTACTGTAAAAGACCTACTAAATTTCAGCAGGAAATAGTTTGTACTGTAATTTGTTGTTGTTTATGTGGAACTTGGAAAGGTAATGTCCAGAACTTAAAAGTATTTGGAAAGTTAAGTAGATCTTAAAGGAACCTTTCAGGAGAAGTAAAAGCATGAGAATAGTACAATGTCTTCCTACAGTGAAAACAATTTGGTTTAGTGGTTTTGTTTTGTTTTGTTTTGTTTTTTAATTGTGATTTGGGTGAAGATTTACAGAACAAATTCACTCTCGATACAGCAGTTCACATATACTTTGTCTCATGTCATTGACCACAGTTTACCACAATGCAACAGCTCCCCTCCAACTTCCTTCCCATGGTACCAC
>NW_006929065.1:0-1923 GCF_000298275.1 Orycteropus afer afer
TGATTTTTAGGTTAATTCTTAGGTCCTACCACCACTTGGGAATCTCCAAGCTGTCTGTGCCATCAGGTTCGCTCAGGATTGCTGCCAGATCACAGCTCTATATGTCTCCTTTTTTGGTATTTTCATGCAAATTCTTCTGCTAGTTGGGGTTTAGTCCTCTTCCATATCCTTCCCTTCAAGGCTCAGGGATCCAGGATTATCTTCTGTGTCTGTATTAATTGGTTTCCTTTTTCTTTGTTGAAGAGGGTCTGTGCAGTCTTTCTGCCTAGTCCGCCATCTTGCCGGAGAAAAATCTATACCATCACTTTAATTTGGAAATGCATCTGAGACTTTAAAGATATTTTTTAAAAGAAGTACCAGCTGTGCAAGGGTGGAGCATCCTACTTAGGATAGTTTTAAGAGTAGTCCAAGGTCTTATCTCAAATATGTTTCCAAATTTCTTTTCCATTTTTTGGGTCTAATGTATCCCCTAATGAAGTTAAATTTCAGAGATAGTCTGAACCAGTATATGTCTTGTTCTGAAACTGTTATTAAACAACCAGGCAGTAATGTCACTAGGGTTGGTGTCATCTAGTACAGTAACTCGTGAGTCATCCCCTGCCCACCCATGGACCTCCTCCCATACCAGACTATATTGTTCTTAATAATGTTTATTATTAGTTTTAATCATAGAATAATATATGATATAGTTGTAAATTGTGTAAATATAATATTTCTTAGATTATATGAATACTAACAACAACATTGTTTTGTAGAATCTTTCTACATGAATCACAATATCATTGGCTATAACATTATTACTTAAGCCTTTTTTGATTTTTCTCCTTTTCCTTTAATTACTACTTAAGTCTGAAAAAAAAGTTACTGATGTAGGTTCACAAGTGGTAGCTATAACAATAGGAACTCTGGTGGCATAGTGCCTAAGGCATTTGGCTGCTAACCAGAAGGCTGACAGTTCAAACCCACCAGATGCTCCTTGGAAGGAAAGTTGGGCAATCTACTTCCATAGTGATACCGACTCTGAAACCCAAGAAGAGGTTGCTATGAGTTTTATGTGACTAGATGGCAGTGAGGTTTTTTTTTTTTTTTTTAACTATTGCAATATTGTAGCTAAAACACCAGAAATTCTGACAAAATCAGTGACTATAATAACACTGGCAGTAATGAAGCAATAATGTGTGCTTGTAGCATTTGCAGATGAAATGATATGATTAGAAATCATTGTGATTGGATAATAATGAAAACTCTGACCAAGTTTCAAAAAGTAAATTAGCATAGAGTTTTAGTCTTGTAGGTGTATTGAATTTTATACCTACCCTAAGGCATTTGACAGCTAACCAGAAGGCTGTCAGTTCAAACCCACCAGCCAATCCTTGGAAGGAAGATTGGGTGATCTATTTCTGTAGTGACACTGCCTTGGAAACCCAAGGTGGGTCGCTATGAGTCAGATCCAACTTGATGGCAGTGAGTTTGGTTTGATTAAGTATACTGATACATGTAATCTGGGTTTATGAAAAATATTTTTTGTTGTTATAACTAATTATGGGGATATTTTTTATAAAATAATAAATTTCTGCTGACCACTGCACAAATATTTTATAGTCATTTTCATGCCAAGCCTTCTGGAAGACCGGGTGTGGTCTAGACCCATCACAGGCTTCTAGTGACACCACTGGAACTAAGGCTCATCTGAAGCTGTTATTACACAAAGGTGTCCTGGTGTAAAAGAAATGGTAGGATTTACCCAGTCTTTCTTCATTTTGCTTATTTTATATTTATTTATTTATTGTGATTTGGGTGAAAATTTACAGAGCAAATTCACTTTCCATGCAGCAGTTCACATACACTTTGTATCATGACATTGACTACAATTTACCACAATGCAACAGCTCCCCTCCCACTTCCTCCTGATAGTTACCTCTT
>NW_006929065.1:2023-3199 GCF_000298275.1 Orycteropus afer afer
TTTTTTCCAAATGATTTTGAGTTTTGTGCCACATTGTTCTCCCACTCTATCCAGAATCTCCTACGTAGATGCCCCTCTGAGTGGTTGACAGTGGCAGCTGGGCACCATCTAGTTCTCCTGGTCTTATAGTCATATAAGCTGAAGATCACATGGTATACCAGTCACTCGGATTATTTTTTTCTATGAATCTTTAGTTTTCTTAATTATTCTTTTCTCTGGATAAGGAGAGACCCACTGTTACATCTAGATGGCTGCTTACAAGTTTTTAAGATCCCACTCGCTACTCACCAAAATAGGAGGTGGAACAATGTTTTGTGTAGTATGTTATGTCAATGGAGCTTGATGTCCCCTGCGACTATGGTCCCGAGCCCACAGGTTCAACTACTCGCTCCCTTTGGGTAGTTGTCTGTGACCAAGCAGTGACTAAAACCTTGTCCCTTGTCAGCTGTACTATACACCTGGGAATTCTTACAGATCATACAAATACACTTGTAGAACCATTGTCTGCCAACCCTCTACATGGTCTTGGGTACACTCTACACTGCATAGACATACCTAATAGTTCAGCCTGTCCACCCATCTATCCATCTATATACTCATGTTTGCCTTCACTGACAACTCAGTACTGTATGTGCAGAAGGGTTCATCTTTGTTGTCTGCACCTACTGTGTATCTCTCTATGTCTTCCTCTTCATCAATACCACCATGTTGATCACTCACATTTGGTACATTGCCCTTCTCTTCACCCAAATCAATACTTATCTCTACCTATCTAACAGTGTTCCCTCTCTTCCCCTCCCACCCCTGGTAATCAACAAAGAAAATTTCCTTACCAATTTGGATGCCTTTGATTTCCCTTTCTTGCCTTATGGCCTTGGCTAAGACTTCCAATAAAAAGTTGAATAGAAGTGGTGATAGAGGGCATCCTTGTCTGGATCCTGTTTGCAAGAGGAATAGTTTCAGTCTCTCTCCATTGAGAATAATGTTGGCTGTTGATTTTGCATTAATGCTCTTTAGTATGTTGAGGAATGTCCCTTCTATTCCTATCTTGCTGAGAGTTTTGATCAGGAATAGGTGTTGGATTTTATCAAATGCCTTTTCTGCATCAATTGATATGATCATGTGGTTCTTCTTTGTTTTATTTATGTGGTGGATGATGTTGATTGTTTTTCTAAT
>NW_006929065.1:4104-4908 GCF_000298275.1 Orycteropus afer afer
ATTAATATTGCCACTCCTGCTCTCTTACAGTTGCCATTTTCTTGATATGTCTTTTTCCAACCTTTGATTTTTAGTCTATTTTTGTCTTTGTCTCTAAGGTGTGTCTCTTGTAGAGAGCGTATTGATAGGTTTTGTTTTCTTATCCAATCTGCAACTCTCCATCTCTTGAGTGGTACATTTAATCCATTAACATTCAGGGTAATTATTGACAAGTATGAATTGGTTGCTATAATTTTGTTATGTGTTTTTCAATGTGTCCTGGTTTCTTTGTTCCATATTATTTTCTGTGTGAGCTCATTATGTTTATGAATCATGTTATCTTTTCCTCTGTTGCTGTTGTTTTACTATTTGCTGAATATTTGTGCTTGTCCTATTTTTTATTGTGATGTGATGAAAGTTTATCATTTTTCTCTGAGGTTACCCTGTGATTTATAATTTTCTCCCTGAGTTTAGAACAGTCCATTCTATCTTGCAGCAGTCTTGACTTCCTCACCACTTAGAACTTCTGTAATTACACAGTATTTTCCCTCTTTTTGGTTTGTAGGTGTCCTCACTTGCCAATTGATGTCTCTGGTTCCCTGTTAACAATCTTCTAAACTTATTTTACTTTGAATATGTCCATAGCTGTGGTTTTTGGATTATATCATTTTTTGTGTATTAATGGTCAGTCGCTGTTTGCTATTTTTGGTTCTCTGTTCAAAGGACTCCTTTTAGTATCTCTTGTAAGGGTGGTCTGGTTTTAACAAATTCCCTTAGTTTCTGCTTATCTGGAAATCTCCTAATTTCACCATCATATTTGAGGGA
>NW_006929066.1:0-663 GCF_000298275.1 Orycteropus afer afer
GTTATTTCCACCTTTTTGCTATTATAAATAGTGCTGCAATGATCATGGTTGTGCATATATCTGTTCTTGTCCTGGCTCTCACTTCTTTAGGGTATATACCCAGTAATGGGATTGCTGGGTCAAATGGTATTTCTAATTCCAACTTTTGAAGGAATTGCCATACTGTTTTCCACAGTGGTTGTATCATTTGGCAGTCCCACCAGTACTGTAAGAGAGCCCCAATCTCTCCACATCCTCGTCAGCATTTCTTATTTTCTGTCTTGCTGAACTTTGCTACTAGTGCTGGGGCAAGATGGTATCTCATGGTTGTTTTGATTTGGATCTCTCTAATGGCTAATGATCTTGAACATTTCTTCATGTGTTTGTTGGCTGATTGAATATTTTCTTTGGTGAAGTGTCTATTCATGTCTTCTGCCCATTGTTTAATTGGCTTACTTATCTTTTTGTTGTTGAGGTGTTGGAGTTTTCTATAAATTTTAGAGATAAGTCCCTTGTCAGATATGTCATTGCCAAATATTTTTTTTTTCCCCAATCTGTGGATTGTCTTTTGATTCTTTTGGAGAAGTCTTTGGAAGCACATAAAAATATAATTTTTAGAAGATCCCATTCATCTAGTTGATCATCTGCTGTTTATGCATTTTGAGTTATGCTTGATAGTCTATA
>NW_006929066.1:1233-3076 GCF_000298275.1 Orycteropus afer afer
TGGGAGTGTGGCACCTCCTACTTTGTTCTTCTTCTTCAATAGTGCTTTGCTTATCCGAGGTCTCTTTCCTTTCCATATAAAGTTAGTGATTGGTTTTTCTATATCCTTAAAGAATGTTGATGGGATCTGGATTGGGATTACATTGAATGTATAGGTTGCTTTGGATAGAATTGACATATTCACAATATTCAATTTTCCTGTCCACAAGCATGGTATGTTCTTCCATTTAGTAGATCTCTTCTGGTTTCTTGAAGTAGTCTTTTATAGTTTTCCTTATACAGGTCTTTTGTGTCCCTGGTAAGATTTATTACCAAGTGTTTTATTTTTTGGTAGCTATTGTAAGTGGTATTGATTTGCTTACTTCTTTTCCAGCAATCTCTTCCCTGGTATAGAGGAATCCAACTGATTTTTGGATGTTGATCTTGTATCCTGCCATGATGCTAATCTCTCAATTAGTTCCAGTAGATTATTTATTTATTTATTTATTTTAAGAGCTTGTTTTACATTCAAAGTCCCGTGCACATTTAGTTTCATTCCCCATTTGCCATATCCAACCCCAAGCCAGCCTCCTCCCCTCCCTACCCTGCAACACTCCCCCTGTGCCCCTCATAATCATGCACTCCTTTTGTCCTGCATTTTCTCAGTTTGAATGTTGGTCCTTTGGTGTCCCATGGTTCATTGCTTTAGGGGATCCATTACCATTGATTGTGTGGGTGCAGCATCCTGGGTTGAGTGGTCTGCATCTACATCTTGCTAACCATAGGGCTGAGAGCCCACCCCTGGGAGTGAGTTTTATTTCAGGCACCAAATGTATTTCAGGACGATAGTATTGGGAGTCTCACCAGACTTCACCTGAATGGTAATTCTGGTCATTATTGAGTTTTTGGATTTTGTTCCACATTTTCCCTCTCATTTTATCCAGGATCTCCGGATTTGACCCTTTCTTGCGTGGTTGGCATTGGTAGACAGTAGAAGAACCATCTGGTTCTTCTGCTCTCGAGGGCCATCATGTCCTAGGGTTAATTGCTTCTAAATGCCCTTTGTGTGTGTATGTGTTCTTCTTCACTTCTGACACTGGGAGACCATTAGCTGCATCCTAGATGGCTGCTTGAAAGCTTTTAAGACCCCAGTCGCTACTCACCAATGTAGGAGGCGGAACAAGACTTTTATGTATTTTGTTGTGCCAATTGAGTCTGGTGTATCCCAGTACTATGGTCCTGAGGTGTAGCTTTATTGGATCTCTCTCCCATAGTGTTATTTCTGTAAGGACTGCAGGTATTTTGTACCACTGGTGTCTGTACAAGATTAGCCTCAGCTGAGTCTATCCTTGGTCTAGAGTATACCTCTATTCACTGATCCCTGTCTGATCATCTCAGGTGTTGATGTGTTTATCTGTATAGCCTAGTGTTTGGTGTTAATGGCAATGTGGTATTGTGGATGCATTGGTTGGTTTTAACATCTGTCGTCTATGTCTTATGAGCACAGTTTGGTGTCCTCTCATTTCCCAATGTTATCGTGGTGGTCATATATCTTTCCCGTATATCCCTCCCCCTACCCATGTCAGCATGTAAGCCCCAGATAGCCCTAAATTAATCCCTCCCTTTCCCTCCCCATCCTGGTAACCGACTAGGTGAGTTGCCTTTCCCAAGCAAACCCTTCTCTGTCTTTTTACAGTAATGGGCTCATACAGTACTTCTCCTTCTGCAATTGACTTATTTCACTCAGAATAAAGTCCTCCAGGTTCATCCATGTTGCAAGATGATTTGTGTATCCCTCATTGTTCTTTAATGTGGATAGTATTGCATTGTGTGGATATACCATAATTTGGTTATCCACTCATCCA
>NW_006929066.1:4046-5223 GCF_000298275.1 Orycteropus afer afer
TAGTTCTTAAGATCTGGGAATGTGAGACCTCCCACTTTGTTTTTCTTCTTGAGAAGTGCTCTGCTTATTCTAGGTCTCTTTCCTTTCCATATGAAATTAGTAACTAGTTTTCCCATATCCTTAAAAAATTTTGTTGAAATCTGGATTGGGATTGCGTTAAATATATAGATTGCTTTAGGTAGTATTGACATTTTCACAATGTTTAGTCTACCTATCCACGAACAAGACAGGTTCTTCCATTTATATAGTACCCTTGTTGTCTCTTGTAGCAGTGTTTTATAGTTCTATCTATATAGGTCTTTTGTGTCTCAGGTGAGGTTTATTCCTAGATATTTTATCGTTTTCATAGGTATAGTGAATGGTATGGTTTCCCTTATTTCTTTATCAGAGGAGTACTTGCTGGTATAGAGCAATTTTTGTATGTTGATCTTGTATCCTGCCACTTTGCTGAACCTCTTTATTAGTTCCAGTAGTCTTTTTATTGAGTCCCTTGGGTTTTCTATGTATAGAATCATATCATGAAATAGAGAGAGTTTTAATTCCTCTTTGTCAATATGTGTGCCTTTTATTTCTCTTTCTTGCCTTATTGCCCTGGCCAGGACTTCCAATACAATGTTAAATAGAAGTGGTGATAGAGGGCATCCCTGTCTGGTTCCCGTTCATAAGGGGAATGCCTTGAGTCTTTTTCCATTAATAACGATGTTGGCCATTGGCTTCGCATATATACCCTTTATTATGTTGAGGAATTTCCCTTCTATCCCTATTTTGCTGAGAGTTTTAATCAGGCATGGATGTTGGATTTTATCAAATGCCTTTTCTGCATCAATTGATATAGTCATATGGTCCTTTTACTTTGTTTTGATTATGTGGTGGATTACATTGATTGATTTTCTGATGTTGAACCACCCTTGCAAACCTGGTATGAGTCCCACTTGGTCCAGATGTATTAATTTTTTGATATATTGTTAGATTCTGTTGGTCAGGATTTTGTTAAAGATTTTTGCATCTATGTTCATGAGTGATATTGGTCTGTAGTTTTCCTTTCTAGTGGTGTATTTCTCTGGTTTTGGTATTAGTGTTATGCTTGCTTCATAAAATGAGTTTGGGACTACTCCATCTTTCTCTGTGTTCTGGAATAGCTTGAGAAGCATAGGTGTCAACTCTTCTCTGGATATTT
>NW_006929067.1:0-733 GCF_000298275.1 Orycteropus afer afer
ATCTTCTTTTTATTTTTTTATTGTTGTTTTTGTCTACTGATTGGGAGACAGCAACTGTGCCCATACAACCCAACCACACACACACCTCCTGCAGCTCCACTTACTGAGTGAGAGACACTACTTCCTTCTGCACAAACTGGGCAATGATACATGACCACCAATAAGAGCCTGATTCACCCTTAACTGATCTTCACAAACAGTTAACACAGATTTGTGAAGCTACTCTCATTCTCTATCATACCCACCAGGAGGCAGGTGGTGAGTTCATAAGTGCTGCCAATTAGCAAATAGAGGAGCACAGTACCTTGCTTACTCAGATACATCCAAAAAAGAAAAAGAAAACAAAAACTTTGTGTGAATCACTCCAACATATAATCACAAACTAAATATAAATACAACAACGTCACAATGTCTCAGAGACAACAGACTATCATAGTCCACACAAAGAAGCAAAATAAAGCAGTAGAAACAAATGAGCAGGATACAGACCCAAAACACATTCCTGAGGAAGAAGCTGCATTGAAACTCCCTGATAAGGAATTCAAAAGGATTATATTTAGGTACTTTCAACAGATTGAGAGAGACATCAACAAAAACACTGACAAAATTAGGGAAAACCCTAGAATAATTTTGGAAGAAAATGCAAGATCAAAATGACAAAATAAATGAAAAATTAGAAATTATACAAAATCTACAGATAGAAACCCAGAAGATTAATACTAAATTTTCAGAA
>NW_006929067.1:2238-3337 GCF_000298275.1 Orycteropus afer afer
AACATCACAGCTCAAAAGCATCAACTCTTCTTCTGTCTTCTTTATTTATTGTCCATCTCTCACATGCATATGAGGCGATTGAAAATACCGTGGCTTGGGTTAGGTGCACCTTAGTCTTTAAGGTGACATCTTTGCTCTTCAGCACTTGAAAGAGGTCTTTTGCATCAGATTTTCCCAAAGCAATACATAGGCTGATATCTTGACTGCTACTTATATTGGTGTTGATTGTAGAAACAAGTATTACGAAGTCTTTGACAACTTCTATCTTTTCTCCATTCATTGTGATGCTGCTTATTGGTCCAGTTGTGAAGATTTTTGTTTTCTTTATACTGAGGTATAATCCATACTGCAGACTGTAGTCTTCAATCTTCATCAGTCACTGCTTCAAGTCATCCTCACTTTCACCAAGCAAAATTTTGTCATCTGTGTATCGCAGGTTGTTAATGAGCCTTCTTCCAATTCTGATGCCATGTTCTTCTTCATATATATAATCCAGCTTCTTGGATTATTTGCTCAGCATACAGATTGAATTAATATGGTGAAAAGATACAACCCTGACACACTCCCTTCTGATTTTAAACCATCACTACCCTCCTGTTTTGTTCAAACAACAGCCTCCTTGTCTATGTACGGGTTCCTCATGAGCACAATTAAGTGTTCTGGAATTCCCATTATTCTCAGTGTTATCAATAATTTGTCATGATCCACACAATTTAATGCTTCTTCATAGTAATAAACCCACTGCCATTGAGTTGCATATGACTCATAGCGACCCCTCATTGGGTTTCCAAGGTAGTATCACTATGGAAGTAGCTTGCCCAACCTTCCTTCTGAGGAGTGGCTTGTGGGTTCAAACTGCGAACCTTCTGGTTAGCAGTCAAATGCCTTATGCACTATGCCACCAGAGCTCCCACATAGTCAATAAAGCACAGGTAAACATCTTTCTGGTATTTTTTTGCTTTCAGCCAAGGTCCATCTGACATCAGCAATGATATCCTTCATTTTACATCCTCTTCTGAATCCAGCTTGCATTTCTGGAAGTTCTCTGTCAATATACTGCTGTAACCGTTTTTGAATTATCTTCAGTAAGATTTTATTT
>NW_006929067.1:4722-5629 GCF_000298275.1 Orycteropus afer afer
ATAGTAGATCATATGGTTGTGTGATTCAAAATGGCCAAAACCAGTCCATTTCAGCTCACTAATGCATAGGATATTGATTTTTTTATGTGTTCATTTCATTTTTGACAACTTCCAATTTTCCTAGATTCATACTTTGTACATTCCATATTCCAATAATTAATGGATGGTTGCAGCTGTTTCTTCTCATGCTGTGTCATGCCACATCAGCAAAGGGAGGTCGCAAAATCTTTAATATTTAGCAAATACTAAAACAACAGAACAAAGTAAATGATAACATGATTTTTAAACAAAATGAGCCTATCACAGAAAATTATATGGAACATAGATACCAGAAACACTACACATAACAAAATGACAGAAACAAATTCATAGTTGTCAATAATTACACTGAATGTAAATGGATTAAATGCACCACTCACAAGATGGAGAGCTGCAGACTGGATAAGAAAACATAACCCATCAATATGCTGTCTATAAGAGACACACTTTAGAGACAAAGCTGAAAACAGACTAAAAATCAAAGGTTGGAAAAAGATATATCAAGCAAATAGCAACCAAAAAAGAGCAGGAATGGAAATATTAATTTCTGACTAAACTGACTTTAAGACAAACACCACCATAAGTAACAAGGAAGGACATTATATAACGATTAAAGATCAAACAAGAAGATATAGCCATGATAAAGATCTATGTACCCAATGATAGTGCCCCAAAGTACATAAAGCAGATTTTAACAGAACTGAAAAGACAAATATATGACTCCACACTCATAGTGGGAGACTTTAATACACCACTTTCAATAAAAGATAAAACAACTGGAAAGAAACTCAACAAAGATGCAGAAGAACTAAACAATTCAAAACACTAAATTGACCTTATAGATATCTACAGAGCACTTCACCCAACA
>NW_006929068.1:0-1101 GCF_000298275.1 Orycteropus afer afer
CTGAGGTAGGAAGGCACTTAAAATATGACTAGGGAAGACCTTCCTCATCAGAGTAGAGTCAAAATTAATGATATGGGTGGACTAAAGCTTCCAGGACCTTCATTTCCTGATGGGGCATGACTCAAAATAGAAGAAACAGCTGCAAACATCCATTAATAACCGGAACATGGAATGTAACACATGAATTTAGGAAGATTAGAAATCGTCAAGAATGAAATGGAAACTTAGGTAAGGTGGCGGAATAGCCAGACAAGCTACACAGACCCTCTTCAACAAAGAAAAGAGAAAACAAATGACAGAGATACAGAAGATAATCCTGGAGTCCTGAGCTTTGAAAGGAAGTATACAGAAGTGGATTAGGCACCAACTTGTGGAAAAAACCTGAATGAAAACAGTGAGTACGGAGATGGGCAGAACTGCGGACTGTCAGCCACTCTGATGGCACCAACAGCCTGAATATTTCCAAGTGGTGTTGGGACCTGAGAATTTACCTAAAGATCAACCCTGGTCACCAAGGGCTGCAGGGATGACTCTGCTGGTGGCCTATGACTAGGAAGGGAAACAACAAGAAAAGAGACAATCTGCGCTGTGGACTTTTGGCTGTCTGGCAGCCATTTTGATTGTTTATAAGCAACAGCCATTTTGGATATTTAAAGTGACCAAGGGTGCAGCCATTTTGAATGTTTACAAGCTGAGGCCATTTTGGATATTTAAAATGACAGCATTCTCATTCAGCTTCCAGGGACCTAAGAATAGCCTCTGTTTGCCAAGGTCGGCAGGGACATATGGGAAGCTGACAATGGGAAAGGAGACAGGGGGAGAGTGTATAAGTGCTACCAGCTAGTGAATAGAGGAGCTCAGTACCCTGCTTGTGTAGATAACATCCAGAAAAAGCAAAGAAAACAAAAATTGCGGGCAAGTCCCTCCAACATACAATTACCAATTAAATATTAACACAAAAACATCACAATGTCTCAGACACAACAGACCATCACAGTCCACACAAAGAAGCAAGAGAAACGGGGGACGAGATACAGACCCAGAACACATCCCTGAGGAAGAACCAGCATTGAAACTCCCTGATAAGGAATTCAAAACAAT
>NW_006929068.1:1836-2584 GCF_000298275.1 Orycteropus afer afer
CTAAATTGTCCCTCAAATATGGTGGTGAAATTAGGACATTTTCAGATAAGCAGAAATTAAGGGAATTTGTTAAAACCAGACCAACCTTATAAGAGATGTTAAAGGGAGTCCTTTGGACAGAGAACCAACAACAGCAAACAACAACTGACCATTAACACACATGATAATGTAATCCAGAAACCAGCCCAGTCATGGAAGTATCCAGAGCAAGTAAGCCTAAAAGATTGTAAACAAGGAACCAGAGACATCAATTGAGAAATGAGAACAACTACAAACCAAAAAGAGGGAAATAATCGTGCGGTTACAGGACTTCTAAATGGGAGGGAAGTCAAGATAGAACAGACTGTTCTAAACTTGGGAAGAAAATTATAAATTACAGGGTAACCTCAAAGAAAAATGATAAACCCTCACATCAAAATAAGAGGACCAGCACAAATACTTAGTAAATATTAAAATGATAACAATGAAGGAAGTGATGATGTGATCCATAAACAAAACGAACTTAGCACAGAAAATTATATGGAACAAAGAAATCAATAATCCCAAGAAAAAGCACATAACAAAACGACAGCAACATATTCGTACTTGTGGATAATTACACTGTCAAAAGAGTAAAAAGAGAACCTACAGATTGGAAAAAGAATATTATTCATTACTGATAAAATTCAAGGAAAGGTTTATATATTGAAGAAAACTTTCTTTGTTAGTTACCAGGGCTGGGAGTGGAGTGGAGGAAACACTGCAAAAA
>NW_006929068.1:5279-6376 GCF_000298275.1 Orycteropus afer afer
AATCTACTTCTGTAGTGATACTGCCTTGGAAACCCAAGGAGGGGTTGCTATTCGTTGAATCCATCTCAAGGACTGTGAGTTTGGTTTAGTAGAAGAATCTGAATTAAAAGAGTGAGTAAGGAGCCAGAGGGAGCCGCGGACTGCCAGCTGTCCTGAGGGCACAGCCATGTTGATTTTATCCTGGTAGCAACTAAAGAATTGGCTCTGCTCATTAAAGACTGCATGGGCAAGGACTGCATTACTGCCTGACAACCAGAAAAGAAAACAGTGAAGAAGGACACAAACAGACCTGTGGACTAACAGAGGCTGTCCTGAGGGTGCAGCCATTTTTAATATTTGCAACTTTGAATATATGCAAGTGGCATTCTTACCTGGACAGCATAGTAGTGAGCTTTGCTTTCCGAGGACAGCATAGGCCACTGCTCTGGCGGCTGACAACTAGAAAGGTGTGATATTCCTCTTGTTACTCTTATATTCCATACACTCTTGCTGAACAGGTTTGGCCATTCCCTGCCTCCACCCACCTTCTTGACCAGCAGGAATTCCATTCCTGTCTGTGCCCTGACAAAACATGGGTATTGTGCCCCAATCCCCACAGTTTTGATTTTGATTTTTTTTTTTATTATTCCTTTTATATTCCTCCTTTAACCTTTTTTTTCTCTCTTTCTCCTTTCCCTGGTTCTTGTTCTTTTCTTTTTACTTCCCTTTACCTGGTTGTCTTTTTCTTTCTTTCTTTTAGTTCTTTCCATCCCTTGTTTTTCCTTTTGCAGTTCTAGCATTTTTATCTTTACTATTCTTTTGCTCTTGCTCCTTTCTCTCATTCCTCCTTCCCAAGATATTCTAGCTTTTTCCTCATTACCTTTTTTTTGGATTTCTATCTGTAGATTTAGAATCTTTTCTAATTTTTCATTTTGTTCTTGTATTTTCTTCCCAAATTCTTTTAGGGTTTTGTCTGTTTTCTTTAGTCTGTCTCTCAATCCTTTGAACATACCTAAGGATAATTCTTTAGAATTCCTTATCAGAGAGTTCCAATGCTGCTTCTTCCTCAGGGATGTATTCTGGGTCTGTATCCTGCTCCCTTGTTTCTACCACTTTAT
>NW_006929069.1:0-5320 GCF_000298275.1 Orycteropus afer afer
ACTGTTGCTGGGTGAAGTTCTCTGTAGATGTCTACGAGGTCAAGTAGGCTAATTGTGTTATTCAGTTCTTCTGTGTCTTTGTTGAGCTTCTTTCAGTTGTTCTATCATTTTTTTTGAAAGTTGTTGTTGTTGTTGTTGTTGTTATATGCCGTTTAGTCAGACCTGACTCATAGACCCCTCTTTGGGTTTCCCAAGGCAGTATCACTATGGAAGTAGATTGCCCAACCTTCCTTCCAAGGAGTGGCTTGTGGGTTTGAATCACCAGCCTTCTGGATAGCAGTCAAGTGCTTAAGGCACTATGTAAGTAGTGTATTAAAGTCTCCTATTATTACTATGGGAGCTATGATGGCTTAATGCCTAAGGCATTTGACTGCTAACCAGAAGGCTGGCGGTTGAAACCCCAGCAACTCCTTGGAAGGAAGATTGGGTAATCTACTTCCATAGTGATACCATCACAAAAACCTAAGGAGGGGTCACTATGAGTCAGATCTGACTGGACAGCAGTGAGTTTTTTTTTGGTTTATCATTACTGTGGAGTCATCTAATTTGTCTTTTAAATTCTGTTAATTGTGTATTTTGGGGCTGCTTGAATAATTTCTCTTAGAAAGATCAGCATAAGGCCAGTCCCTATGCGGAGGAGGTTAAAGATATCCCAAATGTCCAACTTTTCCATACTGCCATGGCACTCCATCATCTCTGACATCAACTCCTCCTCCTCCCCTCAATAATCTCTGTCCTATCTTAAGGTTCTGTAGTTTACTATAATGTCTCACAGAACTCACAAATTCCCAAGGACATGGCTCACGTGATGGTGGTGGAGGCTGGGAGGCTAGCAGGCTGGAAAGCAGGCAGGCTGGCAAGTCCCAGGTCTGCGGATAGCTCTGCAGGATCTCCCAACTCATGTGATTGCAGGGGTTGGCAAACCCAAATTGGCAGGTCAGATGACGGCTACTGTTTCAAGTCCAGGGGTGAGATAATGACAAACCAAACACAGAACCAGAGCAAGAGCAAAGTGAACTTTCCCAGAACATTCTTTTATATATATATATATATATATATATATATATATATATATATATATATATATACATACATACACACCCTCATGAAAGCTAAGGGTCTCCTCCAGCAAGGAGAGATTCAAGATACATCCCACCCTGAACAGGCATAAAGAATAGAATTTATAATACATCACAAAATGGGTGGTGACTTGTGTAATACCCTCCAGCAAGGTGGGACTCAAGATGCATCCCACCCTAAGCAGACATAGAGATTAGGATTGACAATACATCACAAAATGGAGGATGATGGCTAGAAGGGCCATGATAAGTAATTCACTGCACTGCAGGGCTTCTTTCGTTGGGTGTGTAAATATTTATTATGGTAATGTCCTCTTTTTCAATTCATCCTTTAATTGTTATATAATGTTCTTCATTGTCTCTTATGGTCATTTTTGTCTTAAAATCTATTTTATCAGAAATTAATGTTGCTACTCCTGCCTTTTTTGATTGCCATTTGCTTATATATCTTTTTCCAACCTTTGATTTTCAGTCTATTTTTGTCATTGTATCTAAGGTGAGTCTCTTGTAGATAGTATATTGATGGGTCATGTTTTCTTATGCAGTCTGCAATTTCCATCACTTGAGTAGTGCATTTAATCCATTTACATTCAATGTAATTATAGACAAATGTAAATTTATTGATACAATTTTGTTATGTGTTTTCTCATGATGTTGCTGATTTCTTGGTTCCATATAATTTTCTGTGCAGAGCTCATTTTGTTTATAAATCATGTTATCATCTCCTTTGTTGCTATTGTTTTAATATTTGCCAAATATTTGTGCTTGTCCTCTTTTTTATTGTAATGCAAAGATTTATTATTTTTCTTTGAGGTTACCCTGTGATTTATAAATTTCTTTCCAAGTCTAAAACAGTCTGTTCTATCTTAGAATTGTCTTGACTTTCTCACCATTTAGAAGTTCTGTAACTACACTATTTTTTCCCTCTTTTTTGGTTTGTAGTTATCCTCATTTACCAATCAATGTATCTGGTTCCCTGTTTAGAGCTCTGGTGGCATAGTTCCTAAGGCATTTGACTGCTAACCAGAAGGCTGGTGGTTCAAACCCATCAGCAACTCCTCAAAAGGAAGATTGAGCAATTTACTTCTGTAGTGATACTGCCTTGGAAACCCAAGGAGGGGTCACTATGAGTTGGATCTGACTTGACAACAGTGCATTTGTTTCTAAGCTTATTTTACTGTGGATGCTTCAATAACTGGGTTAGTTTCTGAGTTATGTTATCATATGTCTGAATCATCAGTTGCTGTTTTCTGTTATTGGTTTTCTGTGTAAAGAACTCCCTTTAGCATCTCTTGTAAGGTATGTCTGGTTTAAACAAATTGCCTTAATTTCTGCTTTTCTGGAAATCTCCTCATTTCACCCTCATATTTGATATATAGTTTTTCTGGGTATATAGTTCCCAGAAAAAAAGATTTTTTTTTTTTTTCTTTCAGCATTGTATATATATCATCTCATTGCTTTCTCTCCTGAATGGTTTCTGCCAAGAAATCAGAACTTAGTCTTATTGGTTGTCCTTTGTAGGTAACTTTTTGTTTTTCCTGTGCTGCTTTCAGGATTCTTTCTTCATCTTTGGTTTTGGTGCATTTGATTAAGATATGTCTTGGTGATTTTCTTTTGGGGTCTATCCTATTCGAGGTTCATTGAACTCATTGATTGAATATATTCTCATTTTTCATCATAGTAGGAAAATTCTCTTCCAACAAATCTTTGACATTTTTTTCTGTGGTTTTGTCTCTTCCTGTTCTGGAATTCTGATTACACGTAGGATATTCCCCGTGATGGTATCCAACATGAATTTTAGGCTTTCTTCATTTTGTTTTGATCTTTTTTTCTGATTGATCTCTTAGCAAAGTAGTGTTGAGGTATTTGTCTTCAATCTCATTAATTCTGTCTTTCATTGATTTGCTTCTACTTTGTGCATTCAGTGTGTTATCTATTTCTGAAATCTTAGTATTAGTCTTCTGGATTTTTGTTGTTGTTGTTTTTGTATTGTTTCTAATTTTTTGTTTATTTTGTCAGTGTGTTTTGTATTGTTTACCTAAATTGTTCTGGATTTTTTTCTGTGTTTTCTTTAATTTTGTCAGTGTTTTCATTGATCTTGCAGTGTTTTCCTTGATCTGTCTCTCAATCCATTAAAGGTACCTAAATATACCTCTTTTGAATTTCTTATGAAGGAGTTTCAATGATGCCTTTTACTAAGGGATGTTTTCTGGGTTTGTATCCTGGTCCCTTGTTTCTACTATTTTATCTTGCTTTTTTGTGTGAACTATGAAGATCTGTTGTCTCTGAGACATTGTGGTGGTGTTGTATTTATGTTTTATTTGTAGTTGCATGTTCATGTGACTCACCCAAGACTTTTTGCCTTTATTATTTTTTGATATAGCTTTGTGAACAGGATACTGTGCTCCTCTATTTGCTAGTTGTTAGTACTTTGGCCCTCACCACCTGTCTCCTGGTGGGTGTGATAGAGAATGAGAGTGGGTGCACAGATCTAGCCATTTGTAAAGAGCAGCAGAGGGTGAGTTGAGCTGGTATTGGCTGCCATCTGTTGTTGTTCAGTTGGTGCAAAAGCAGGTGGTGGCCCTCACTCAGTGAGTGTGACTGCCAGAGATGCAGGTGTGGCTGGGTTGTGTGGAAATGGTTGCTGTCTCCCACTCAGACTATAAATAAATAAATAGATAGATAGATAGATAGATAAATACCTATATACCACTAAGAAAATAAAAACACAGGAACAAAACACCCAAACTACATAAACAAACAGGAATAAACACAAAAAAGGCAATAAATTAGAAGAAACTTTTTTTTTTTTCTTTTTATTGTGATTTGGGTGAAAATTTACAGAGCAAATACACTTTCCATACAGCAGTTCACATACACTTTGCCTCATGACATTGACCACAATTTACCACAATGTAACATGTCCCCTCCTACTTCCTCCCGATAGTTACCTCTTCCCTGTGTCCTTCCCTCCATGCACTCCTGCCCCCTAAGCTGTCTCCCTGTGCATAAGCAGCCCTTTTTTATCCCATGCTTGTTCTCTCCAAGGAGTATATCTCCTCAGGTAAATGTTCAACTCATATGCCTGTCTATTGTTTGGCTGGAAACCACAGATGTGAGTTCAGTTTCAAACCTGAAGGGCATCTAGGGGCCATAGTCTCAGTGGTTCCACCAGGCACTATCAGGCCACCAAACCTGGCCCCCTTTTATTTTTTGCCAAATGATTTTGAGTTTTGTTTCACATTGTTCTCCCTGTCTATCCAGGATCTCCTACATAGATCCTCTTCCAAGTAGTTAACAGTAGTATCCAGGCACCATCTGGTTCTTCTGGTCTCATAGTCGTATATGCTGCAGATCGGATAGAGTAGCAATTGCTAGGACTAATTGTTTCCATGATTTTTTGGTATTCTTCATTCTTCTTGGCTCTTCTGCTGTTTGTGCATTTTGAGTTATGCTTGAGAGTCTATTTATGCCATATATTAGGGCATCTAGATGGCAGCTTGCAAGCTTTTAAGAGCCCAGTTGCTACTTGCCAAAGTAGGAGGTGGAACAATGTTTTGTGTGGTATGTTATGCCAATTGAGCTTCGTGTCCTCTGCAACTATGGTCCTGAGCCGAAAGGTTCAACTACTCGGTCCTTCTGGGTAGCTGGCTGTGACCAAGCAGTGCTACAACATTGCCCCTTGTCAGCTCCATTATATTAATGGGAATTCAGATCATAACATAAAGTTATAGGATCACTGTCTGCCAACCCTGTACATGTTCTTGGGTGCACTCCCCACTTCATAGACGTACCTAATAGTTCAGCCTGTCCACCCATCTATCCACACATATACCCGTGTTTGCCTTCACTGACCATATGCGTAAAAGGGTTCATCTTTGCTGTCTGTACTTCCCACGTACCTCTCTATGTCTTTCTCTTCTCAATGCCACTATATTGATCACTCACATTTGGTACATTGCCCTTCTCTTCATGCAAATCAAAACTTATCTCTATCTATCTAACAGTGTTCCCTCCCCTCCCTTCCCACCCCTGGTAACTAACAAAGAAAATGTCCTTCCATAGATAAGTGTTTCCTAGATTTTACAATAATGGACTAATACATTTGTCCTTTTGTGATTGACTTATTTCACTCAGCATAATGTCCTCCAAGTTCATCCACGTTATGCAGTGTTTTGGAGATTCTACATTATTCTTTAGGGTTGCATAATATTCCATTGTGTGTATGTACCATAGTTTGG